>NW_026575001.1:0-184681 GCF_905146905.1 Nyctereutes procyonoides | reverse complement strand
GCCTAGGCCTAAAGATGGTCTGGGCTTTATATGCTGCAAACCCATTGTGATGTAATCAACTGTGACCATTTAGTGACTTCACACTGTGATTTGCTGGGATTCAGTGGCCAAAGATACTGATCAGCCTTTCTGCTTACTTAAGCTACTGTCCCTGAGGTTAATGAAAGAAATATCCTGTTAGCTCTACATCCACGGATATAGAAATGTTCCCCACTCACTACTTAATGATTCCAATGAGGGATGAGTATCCTGGAGCTAGGTGGCAAGGGACAGTTTGGATTTTGTACAGCACTGTCACTCAAGCAGCTGTGAACAGCCTGTATAAAAGTGGACTGAGTCCCTTAAGATGCTAAGCAAGGAACAATTTATACATGTATTCAAGATCCAATTTATGGAAGCATACATGCTTAGTACACGTGGCTAGAGCCTCCATTTATTCAAAGTGGCAAAGGTCTTGAACCATATCTTGATTATGTAAACCATCAAGGTAATCCTGGCCCTAAACCTGACTGCTTGCATCCTGCCAAAGTACAACACGGCACCTGTTGCGTCAAAACTGGTGGGAAAATGACTGTGGGCCAGTGGCTGAAAAGATTTAACAGAGTAACAGTAGAAAGAGGTACAGGATATTCCCTCTTGTTGCAACTTTCATCCCCAGATCTCCACGGGGCTCTCCCCCTACTTCCTTCAGGTATTATGTCACCTTGTCAGTGAGGCCTTCACTGTACAACCTACCGAAAGTGCAGGTCCCCCAGCCTCCCTGTGGCTGACTCCCGTCCCCTGCCTTTGTGTGCTGCATAGGACGGATCATTATCCGTCATAGTATATATATATATGAGTCTCATCAATCTTATTTTTTCATTCTCTCCCACTAGAATGTGAGCCCCATGTGAGCTGGAACTTTTTTCCTTGTCTCTTTCATGGCTGTATTTCAAGCGTTAAGAACAGTGTCTGGCACATAGTATATGCTCAGCAAAAATGAGTCATCTTGACCTTCTGCCCTAATGTTCATGCCATTCCTAGTGGTGAACTGTTAACAATATAGTGTGTGTTCTTCAGAATTTCCTTCCATATATTTACATTTTAATACAAGGACCCATTAGATACCATTCACTTCAATTAAGCCCTTGAATATTTCCATAATAGAGTAGTCCCCCCTCCCTTATCTGCAGGAGACATGATCCAGGACCCCCAGTCGATGCTTGAAACCATGGATAGTACCAAATCCTGTATATGCCATGTTTTTTTCCTGGACATACATATCTATGAGAAAGTTTAATTTATAAACTAGTTACAGTAGGAGATGATTAACAATAAGAATTAAATAGAACAAAAAAAGCATGGGATCCCTGGGTGGCGCAGCGGTTTGGCACCTGCCTTTGGCCCAGGGCGCGATCTTGGAGACCCTGGATCGAATCCCACGTCGGGCTCCCGGTGCATGGAGCCTGCTTCTCCCTCTGCCTGTGTCTCTGCCTCTCTCTCTCTCTCTTTCTCTCTTTGTGACTATCATGGATAAATAAAAATTAAAAAGAAAAAAGAAAAACAAAACAGAAAAGAATTAAATAGAACCATTATAAAAATGTACTGTAATAAAAGTTATGTGAATGTGGTCTCTCTCAAAATACCTTATTGTACTATACTCATTCTTCCTCTTCCTATGATGTTGTGAGATGATAAAATGCCTACCTGATAAGATGAAGTGTGAGGAATGACAGTAGGCATTGTGACATAGCGTTAGGCTACTATTGATCTTCTTACACTATGTCAGAAGGAACATCTGCTTCTGAACTACAATTGTCTGTGGGTAACAAACTGTGGAAAATGAAATTGTTGATAATAAGGGACTACTGTACTTAAAATCATCTGGGGGTGCCTGACTGGCTCAGTGGACCATGTGACTCTTGATCTTGAGGTTGTGAGTTCAAGTCCCATGTGTAGAGTGGAGTTTACTTAAAACTTAAAAACAAATTTAAAAAAATCACCTGTCTTCAATCCTTTTTTTTTTTAAATTCATTTATTTATTCATGAGAGATACAGAGAGAGAGAGAGAGAGAAAGAGAGAGGTAGAGACACAGGCAGAGAGAGAAGCAGGCTCCATGCAGGGTGCCTGACGTGGGACTGGATCCGGGGTCTTCAGGACCACGACCTGGGCCAAAGGCGGCGCTGAACCACTGAGCCACCCAGGCTGCCCCCTGTCTTCAGTCCTAATTAGAAATGTAACCAATTACAGATCTGTAAATATAACCATAATCAACACTTTCATTTCGGTATTTTATCCATATATCTCAATGACATACTCAAAATATGATAATTCAGCAGTTTTGGTTGGTATAGTTGTTTTTGTATACCTTTTTAGATTTATTTTTAAATATTTTATTTATTTATTCATGAGAGACACAGAGAGAGAGGAAGAGACACAGGTAGAGGGAGAAGCAGGCTCCATGCAGAGATCCCGTTGCGGGGACTCCATCCTGGGACCCTGGGATCAGGCCCTGAGCCAAAGGCAGACACTCAATAACTGAGCCACCCAGGCATCCCCCAAATAAATAAAATCTTTTAAAAAAATGGATCATTTCAAACAAAGCAGATATAACAATACAACAAATATTGTACGTATCAACCAGCTTCAACAAACACCAATATTTTGCCAATTATGTTTTATTTAATTTTTTGCTCACATATTTTAAAGCATATTCCAGATTCATATGTCTTCATGCATAAATTCAAGGAAGGTATTTCCTCTGACCACAAACTCTAACAAATAGGGCTTTATAAAAACATAATCAAAATACCATCATTATATCTAACAAAAATTACAGTTACTCTCTGATGCTACATGAAAACATCCATCTGCAATGAACCCGTTGGACCTGAATGTGTCTTTTAAATTTGATTTGTTCTTACTGGGATGCAAACAACGGTCATACATGGCATTAGCTGAAATATGGTTTAATCCTCTTTTTAAATGGATAACCACCCCCACCCCTTTGTTTTTTTGCCATGTGTTTGATGAAAAGACTGAATTATTTGTCCTATAGAATTACTCATATTCTAGATTTTTCTGTATACATTTTTGTGCTGGCCATGTTCCATGAGAAATAGAATTTCCTGTAGTGACATCTATGAACTTGGTTAGATTTAGGGTCAATTACTTTAGCAAGAACATTTTATTATAGTCAACACTTTGTACTACTACTACATTATATCACAACACACATGATATCTGTTGCTCACATTTTTGGTGATGTGAACACTGATCAGTGGATTGCAGTATTCTTTTTTTTTTTTTATAAATTAATTTTTATTGGTGTTCAATTTACCAACATACAGAATAACACCCAGTGCTCATCCCGTCAAGTGTCCCCCTCCGTGCCCGTCACCCATTCACCCCCACCCCCCGCCCTCCTCCCCTTCCACCACCCCTAGTTCATTTCCCAGAGTTAGAAGTCTTTATGTTCTGTGTCCCTTTCTGATATCTCCCACACATTTCTTCTCCCTTCCCTTATATTCCCCTTCACTATTATTCATATTCCCCAAATAAGTGAGAACATACACTGTTTGTCCTTCTCCGATTGACTTACTTCACTCAGCATAATACCCTCCAGTTCCATCCACGTTGAAGCAAATGGTGGGTATTTGTTGTTTCTAATGGCTGAGTAATATTCCATTGTATACATAAACCACATCTTCTTTATCCATTCATCTTTCGATGGGCACCGAGGCTCCTTCCACAGTTTGGCTATTGTGGACATGGCTGCTAGAAACATCGGGGTGCAGGTGCCCCGGCGTTTCATTGCATCTGAATCTTCGGGGTAAATCCCTAACAGTGCAATTGCTGGGTCGTAGGGCAGGTCTATTTTTAATTCTTTGAGGAACCTCCACACAGTTTTCCAGAGTGGCTGCACCAGTTCACATTCCCACCAACAGTGTAAGAGGGTTCCCTTTTCTCCGCATCCTCTCCAACATTTGTTGTTTCCTGCCTTGTTAATTTTCCCCATTCTCACTGGTGTGAGGTGGTATCTCATTGTGGTTTTGATTTGTATTTCCCTGATGGCAAGTGATGCAGAGCATTTTCTCATGTGCATGTTGGCCATGTCTATGTCTTCCTCTGTGAGATTTCTCTTCATGTCTTTTGCCCATTTCATGATTGGATTGTTTGTTTCTTTGGTGTTGAGTTTAATAAGTTCTTTATAGATTTTGGAAACTAGCCCTTTATCTGATATGTTATTTGCAAATATCTTCTCCCATTCTGTAGGTTGTCTTTGAGTTTTGTTGACTGTATCCTTTGCTGTGCAAAAGCTTCTTATCTTGATGAAGTCCCAATAGTTCATTTTTGCTTTTGTTTCTTTTGCCTTCGTGGATGTATCTTGCAAGAAGTTACTGTGGCCAAGTTCAAAAAGGGTGTTGCCTGTGTTCTCCTCTAGGATTTTGATGGTGTCTTGTCTCACATTTAAATCTTTCATCCATTTTGAGTTTATCTTTGTGTATGGTGCAAGAGAGTGGTCTAGTTTCATTCTTCTGCATGTGGATGACCAATTTTCCCAGCACCATTTATTGAAGAGACTGTCTTTCTTCCAGTGGATAGTCTTTCCTCCTTTGTCGAATATTAGTTGACCATAAAGTTCAGGATTGCAGTATTCTTATCTTAATTCACCCACACTGTAAAATTTTCCACCAATCTTTCACCTATATCTTATTGAGTTTATGTGCTGGTTTACATTTTTTAAAAAGATTTTATTTATTTATTCATGAGAGACACACAGAGAGAGGCAGAGACTCAGGCAGAGGGAGAAGCAGGCTCCATGCAGCGAGCCCGATGTGGGACTGGATCCTGAAACTCCAGGATCACACCCTGGGCCAAAGGCAGATGCTCAACCGCTGAGCCACCCAGGGATCCCCTGGTTTACATTTTTTTTATTGATATGCCATTTGCATAACATGTAATTTGCCACATTAAAGTGTACCAGTCACTGTTTTTTAGAATACACAGAAAATTGTGCAGCAATCATCATAATAAATTTTAGGACATTTTCATCACCCCAAAAGGAAAGTCCATACTTAGTAGCAGTCATTCCTCATTCTCTTGATGGGACTGATAACCCACCTGAATGGTATAAAGATAGCTTCAAAGTGAAAACACCTGAGATACAAGAGTTGCAGAAGCCTTATATAATTCCTCATATCTGGGTGGCTCAGCGGTTTAGTGCCGCCTTCAGCCTAGGGCCTGACCCTGGAGACCAGGGGATCAAGTCCCACATCGGGCTCCCTGCATGGAGCCTGCTTCTCTCTCTGCCTGTCTCTGTCTCTATGTCTCTTGTGCATAAATAAAGTCTTAAAAAATTCCTCTTATCTGAATAAATAAATAAATTCATCTTATCTGGCTAAAGCAGAGTTTTATAAGGGATAGCTGCCACAACCTCCCCTCCCCCATTCATGGGGTTCTCTAATTAGGGAGGCCTGATCTGGAGCATTAGAACCTTCCAAAAGATTGCATAAGCAAACCTCATAAGAATTTTCCATCTTGGATCCCTGGGTGGCGCAGCGGTTTGGCGCCTGCCTTTGGCCCAGGGCGCGATCCTGGAGACCCGGGATCGAATCCCACGTCGGGCTCCCGGTGCGTGGAGCCTGCTTCTCCCTCTGCCTGTGTCTCTGCCTCTCTCTCTCTCTCTCTCTGTGACTATCATAAATAAATTAAAAAAAAAAAGAATTTTCCATCTTTTGAAGTGCACCCCTCCCTTGTGAAGTTGGCATATAAACCCTTATCTCAAATTCTTTAGGGAGCCTCTTCATCTAAAAGCTCCCACATAGTAAATAAACGTTTCTTTTTTAAATATTTTATTTAAATATTTAAAAGAGGGAGAAGCAGGCTCCATGCAGGGAGCCCTACGTGGAACCCAATACCTGGACTCCAGGATCACGCCCTGGGCCGAAGGTGGGCGCTAAACCGCTGAGCCACCCAGGGATCTCCAATAAACGTTTCTCTCTTTTTTTTTTTTTTTTACAGTTTTTACAATATTTTGTTTATTGTTGCATGGGCTGCGGCAACACGATCAGGGTCCTGAGGATAAGGGGATGAGGAAAATAAAAGTAAAGAGATGGGAACAGGAGGGACACAGTAGATGATGTCCAAGCAGTGCCAGCTTTATTCAAGGTTTTACAACATTTTATAGCATGAGCAAAACAAAGCCAAGAAGGTGTTTATTTTTATCTTTATTTATTTATTTTTAAATATTTTATTTATTCATAGAGACAGAGAGGGAGGGAGGGAGAGAGAGAGAGAGAGAGAGAGGCAGAGACCCAGGCAGAGGGAGGAGCAGGCTCCATGCAGGGAGCCGGATGTGGGACTTGATCCCGGGTCAACAGGATCATGCCCTGGGCTGAAGGCAGGCGCTAAATCGCTGAGCCACCCAGGGATCCCCTCCATTTCGTCTTTAATATAGCCGTCTTGGTAAGTAGGAAGTGGTATCACCGTGTGGTTTTCAGTTTTATTTCCCTAATGACTAAATGATATTGGACATCTTTTCTTGTGCTTATTTGGCCATTAGCATGGAGGGACCAATAGATATGCAGCATGAGAGCCCCGTGTGTGAATACATCCTCTGCAACACTGGTTCACAATGGCAAAGCCATTTAGACCTCGGTTCCCTGGTACAATGAGTAGGTAATAGTTACTGAATCTGTGTCTGTCCAGGGAATGGGGAGAGAAGAAAACGCTTTGACTTGTGCATCTGAGTGAGGAAATGGCCACCACTCCCTAAAGTGAAGGACAAGAAACACAGGGAGGAATCCGGAGCTGCAGCTGAGATCCAGAGCCCAGGGGTAGGTCAGGTAATTCCACCGGGGGAGGAAGTGGAAGCTCTTTCACCTTCCACTCTACCTGGTGGGAAGGAGTGGCAGGGAATTAACTCCTCCCTGCACCCCCTGGGAGTGGAAGGCAGCTGGGTTTTATGAGATTTCCTGTTGACCTGAAATGCAAAAAGGCAGCTGCCCCACCAGGACAAAGACCCTCAGGGTCTTCATTGTCTTCCTTCCTTCTGCCTTAGAAATTCCCACCACTTCTGCCCCAACAACTGGGAAATGGGTGAGAAAAAGGGTCTGGGAGTCAGAGCCTGAGCCAGGCTGGGAGTAGCAGGACAGCAGGTGATCTTTGAAGGGACAATACAGGTGTGGGCAGGGGTGACTTCAGCTCTCCCTTAAAGTATGTCTGTATTCCTGTATTTGTGAAGATTTAAAAAAAATAATAAGAAAAGGCTGCATTTGTCAATGGAAATAAGAAGAGTTAACAAAAATATCTTCAGTCAACTGTTGAGTAACCAAATAGCTGGTGGTTACCCATAGGCCTAGGGAGCTCCTAAGACAATTGTTGGGTTTTTCTTATTTTAAGATGTTATTTGAGAGAGAGAGAGCACGTGTGCTCAAGGGGGGGGGGGAGCAAAAAAGGAGAGGAGAAGCAGGCTCCCAACTGAGCAGGGAGCCCTAGGGGGTCTTGATCTCAGAACTCTGGCATCAAGACCTGAGCCCAAGGCAGATGCTTAACCCATCGTGCCACGCAGATGCCACTAGACAGTTGTTTTTATTTGCATTTCTCTCTCTCCTTAGATTAGAACTTGCTGGGAGGATACAGGACTAATTAATACCCCTCATCTCGAGTGGCAGCGTCACCTGTTAGGTTCCTTTTCCTCTCATAATCTACACGCGTCTCCATTATGGGAGCATTATTTTGCCAGACCAACATGTTCCTCTTTCAACAGTTAGGAAGAAATCGATAAATATACCGGCCAGGCAGGAGAAACCTGCCAGTCGCTGTGATTCCTTCGGACCCAGGACATCCCTATCCACCTAGGCAGTGTGCAGTAGTTATGCAAGAGCGCCGACTCCCTAGCAGGTCCTCGGCAAAGAGCGGGAGGGAGGCGATGGGGAGGAAGGAGTGCCTGCATTTTTTCGGATCCCAACACTCATCTGGGGAGGAAGCAATAAAAGTTTTGATAACTTCATGCATATGAATGATGCAAACTTGTAACAACGTTTGGAAGTGTATTTGTTTAAACTTCTTTTCCCTCTAAATGGTTTTGGGACCGTTGAACGGTAAATTTTGTTTCAGCACATTCATCATTTTGCCGGCACGGACCCTACAAGAAGGACAAATTGATTTTCCAGAGCAAATGCAAAAAACGGCTTTTGGCTCTTACCTTCCCACGCCCACCTCTCTCCGCCCCTTCCAAGCGCCCGGGAACCTTCCTAAGCCTGCCCCTCCACTCCCTTGGGCGGGGCCAACGCCGAGGAACCCGGATTCTTACCCCTCCCCCCGGACCTTCATCCCCTACCCGCTCCGGGGAGTGGGAGCCGCTGGCGCTGGGGGGGGGGCTGTGGCCTGCCCGAGCGACCAGGGCGCTGCTTTGCGGCAGAGGTGGCCCGGGGCCCAATCAGACCGTGCGACCCCGCGCGAGCGTCCCAACTCCCGGGCTCTGTCCCTCCGGCGCGCGGCCTCTGCCAGGTGGGTCCTTCGGCCTCTGTCCCGCTGCCTTTCCTTTCCCTTCCTCGGCCGCGAGGGGCCCCGGGGCTGGGGGCCGGGCTTGGGCGGCCCTTCCGAGCCCGGGGGCCTTCCCGGTCCCCCAGCGTGCTGGCAGCCTGTGCCCGGCGCGCGACCTCGGCCGGTGCTGGCGGCCGCGGGGACTGGCATTTCGGCGAGGCCGGTCGGGTGTGGGCGCCGGGAACGGACCGCCGCCTAAGTTCTAAGTTGTGCGCCCTGGCGCGGCCGCGGGAGAGCCCGGTAGCAGCTCTCCCGGACGGACGCCCCCCCCCCCGGCCGGCCGAGGGCCCGGGAGCGATTCCCTGTGGCTGCGGGGGGGTCCCCTGGATCCCTTCTCTCTCCCCTGTCCTTCCTCTCCATTTGCGTGGCCGCGGGAGGTTCGGCTTGGTCGGTTTGGATGGAGGGCTCCTCGGAACGTATCTTGAGAGAAGTAACTTCTCGTGTTATACTCTATGTTGGCAAGTCGAACTCTGATTAAAAAAAAAAAAACATAAAAATCGTATTAAGAAACATGCTGCTTCTAGGGAATGAGAGACGAATAGATGTCCTTGTTGGCCGTGTTGGACTCAATCCTCTCTACTCATTTCTGACAAACTTTCCTGAAAATCTTGCGAGAAACCCGGTGCCAGTGACTGGCCTGGGAAACTATTGCGTCCTGTAAGTTGTTTAAATCAGGGAGGGAGACAAACTATAAGAGACTCTTGTTTTTTTTTAAATTTTTTTATTGGAGTTCGATTTGCCAACATATAGTATAGTCATAGGAAACAAACTGAGGGTTGCTGGAGCGAAGGGGGATGGGATAATTGGGTGAGGTAACAAGCACTGGGTATTACGTGGTACTGATGAATCACTGACCTCTACTTTTGAAACTAAAAATATACTGTGTGTTAATTGAATTTAAATTAAAAAAAGTAAATAGTTTAAGTAAAACCATTAGGTTCACATAATAGGTCGCAAGAGAATATGAGGAGATGTCATCCATGATGGGACTTGGTGAGACCAGGGTTAATTTTCACAAGTAGTTTGTGCTCCTCCTGATGTATAACTTAGCAGGGGGGCTAAATTTGAAGAGGTAAAATGACCTAAGTGAAAGAATCTAGTCTCTTTTAATTTAAATTCAATTTCACTGACATAGTGTATTATTAGTTTCAGAGGTGATTTTAGTGATTCTTGAGTTCTATATAACATCCAGTACTCATTCAATCTCATGCCCTCCTAATGCCCATCACCCAGTTACCCTAGATCCCCACTCACCTCCCCTCCAAGCAACCCTTAGTTTACTATAGTTAAGATCCTCTTATGGTTTGTCTCCCTATTTTTGTCTTCTTTTATTTTTCCTTCCCTTCCCCTATGTTTATATGTTTTGTTTCTTAAATTCCACATGAGTGAAATTATATGGTATTTGTCCTCCTCTGATTTATTAAGTGTACCCTCTAGTCCCATCCATGTTGCAGATGGCAAGATTTCATCCCTTTTGATGGCTGAGCAATATTCCATTTTCTTTATTCATCTGTCAAAAGACATCTGAGCTCTTTCCACAGTTTGCCTATTGTGGGCATTGCTGCTATAAACATTAGGGTGAGGGGCCCCTTCGAATCACTATGTTTGTATCCTTTGGGTAAATACCTGGTAGTGCAATTGTTGGGTTGTAGGGTAGCACTATTTTTAACTTCTTGGGGAACCTCCATACTGTTTTCCAGAGTGGCTGCACCAGTTTGCATTCCCACCAACAGTTAAAGAAGGTTCCCCTTTCTCTGCATCCTCTCCAACATATGTTGTTCCCTGTCTTGTTAATTTTAGCCATTCTGACAGATGGGAGGTGGTATCATTGTAGTTTTGTTTTGTATTTTCCTTTTTTATAAAAAAAAATTATTTATTTATTTGACAGAGATCGAGAGAACACAAGCAGGGGGAGCCCCAGGGGGCGAAGCAGGCTCCCCGCTGAGCAGGGAGCCCTGTGCAGCACTCTATCCCAGGACCCTGGGATCATGACTTGAGCCAAAGGCAGATGCTTAATCTGAGCCACCCAGGCACCTGATTTGTAATTTCTGGATGATGAATGATGTTGAACATCTTCTCATGTGTCTGTTAACAATCTGGATGTTTTCTTTGGAAAAATGTCTATTCGTGTTTTCTGCCCATTTCTTAACTAGATTATTTGTTTTGGAGTGTTGCGTTTGATAAGTTCTTTATAGATTTTGGATACTAACCCTTTATCTAATAAGACATTTGTAAATATCTTCTCCCATTCTGTAGTTTGCTTTTTAGTTTTGTTGATTTCTTCACTGAGCGGAAGCTTTTATTTTGGTGAAGTCCCCGTAGTTCATTTTTGCTTTGGTTTCCCTTGCCTTACACTGTTGGTGGGAATGTGAACTGGTGCAGCCACTCTGGAAAACTGTGTGGAGGTTCCTCAAAGAATTAAAAATAGACCTGCCCTACGACCCAGCAATTGCACTGTTAGGGATTTACCCCGAAGATTCAGATGCAATGAAACGCCGGGGCACCTGCACCCCGATGTTTCTAGCAGCCATGTCCACAATAGCCAAACTGTGGAAGGAGCCTCAGTGCCCATCGAAAGATGAATGGATAAAGAAGATGTGGTTTATGTATACAATGGAATATTACTCAGCCATTAGAAACGACAAATACCCACCATTTGCTTCAACGTGGATGGAACTGGAAGGTATTATGCTGAGTGAAGTAAGTCAATCGGAGAAGGACAAACAGTGTATGTTCTCATTCATTTGGGGAATATGAATAATAGTGAAGGGGAATATAAGGGAAGGGAGAAGAAATGTGTGAGAAATATCAGAAAGGGAGACAGAACATAAAGACTTCTAACTCTGGGAAATGAACTAGGGGTGGTGGAAGGGGAGGAGGGCGGGGGGTGGGGGTGAATGGGTGACGGGCACGGAGGGGGACACTTGACGGGATGAGCACTGGGTGTTATTCTGTATGTTGGTAAATTGAACACCAATAAAAATTAATTTATAAAAAAAAAAAAAAAAGAAAATGAGTCTAGTGAGAAGTTGCTGAGGCCAAGGTCAAAGAAGTTTCTGCCTGTGTTCTCTTCCAGGATTTCGATGGATTCCTGTCTCACATTTAGGTCTTTCATCCATTTTGAATTTATTTTTGTGTATGGCATAAGAAATTGGCCCAGTTTCATTCTTCTGAATGTGACTGTCCAATTTTTCCAACACCAGTTGTTGAAGGGATTGTCCTTTTTCCATTGGATAGTCTTTACTGCTTTGTCAGATTAGTTGACCAGAGAGTTGAGGGTCCATTTCTGGATTCTCTATTCTGTTCCATTGATCAATGTGTCTGATTTGGGGCCAGTACCATACTGTCTTGATGATCACAGCTTTGTAATATAGCTTGATGATTTTCTTTCTTAAGATTCCTTTGGCTATTCGGGGTCTTTTGTGGTTCCATATAGATTATAGGATTGTTCCAGCTCTGTGAAAAACATTGATGGTATTTTGATAAGGATTGCATTGAATGTGTAGGTTGCTTTGGGTAGCATAGACATTTTAACAATATTTGTTCTTTGAATCCATGAGCATAGAATATTTTTCCATTTCTCTATGTCTTCTCCGATTTCTTTCATAAGTATGCTATAGTTTTCAGAGTACAGATCTTTAACGTCTTTGGTTAGGTTTATTCCTAGGTATCTTCTGGTTTTTGGTGCAATTGTAAATGGGATAGATTCCTTGATTTCTCTTTCTTCTGCCTCATTGTTAGTGTATAGAAATGCAACTGACTTCCGTGCATTGATTTTTATATCCTGCGACTTGCTGAATTCCTGTATCAGTTCTAGTAATTTTTGAGCGGAATCCAGCCTCTTATATTCCTGTATATTTAAAACTTTTAATAGCTTTCTGTTAGTTCTATGACCTTACTGTATTTCATTCATTAAATGATTCCTACTCTGTAGTATCAGAACTCCCACAAATCCATTCTGTCCATGTTTATTTATGACAGATGTCACACCTTATTCAGACCCTGGTGAAATCTGAAAAACAAAAAGGTTACATAATTATATTTATAGAAATGAACTAAGGACAAAGTTTGCTTTATACACATGTGTTTATGTGTCACATACCTATCCAGATACACGTATCTCATTGGCCATTCATGAACAAAAATAAAGCAGGTGGAAGAGCCATGCTGTTGATTGTGTTTTCTCCAAGGGAGTAGAATTTTGAGGAGGCTCTTTCAGACCATTTTCTAACCATATCTCTATTCTTTTTAAAGACAAAATAGAAATTTAAGTTATGTCTTTTTTTAAGGATTTTATTTATTCATGAGACAGAGAGGCAGGCAGAGACCTAGGCAGAGGGAGAAGCAGGCTCCCTGCAGTGAACCGGATGTGGGACTCGATCCCAGGACCCCGGGATCAACGACTTCAGCCAAAGGCAGATGCTCAACCCCTGAGCCACCCAGGCATCCCTAAGTTATGATTTTTAAACACTATTTTTTGGAAAAGTTGATGATTATCAAACAGCACAGATGTTAGTAATGAATTTTTGACCTAAAATAATAGCTATTTCCACAAATGCATTTAACTAGGCCCCCAAATTTTCAGGGGCTTTCCTCAAGCAATACGATTACTGGTGGTTTACATTTTCATCTTTTTACAGTTTTCTGTGCAATAGGAGGATCTGAAAGAAACAAGCTTCTTAAGCAATTTCAGGTTATCAAAGGTAATGAAGACTAATGGCAATACAGGTTTTTCCTATCAGAAATTAAAGAAATTCCTGTGAAACCTATCTTAAGCTGAAATGGCATAAAGCTAAGAGGGTCCCACACTTTCAAAAGTTTGACAGTTACTGTTAGGCCACATCCCTTTTAAGAACAATAGTAGTACCTGGTTTTGCTAATTGAAGAAAATCCAAGATTTGTTACTTTTGCAAAGAAAGCTGTTACCGTACTGATGTTGGTCTTTCATAAAAGTGAAATGGTGTAACCCAAACTTTTGAGAAGCAGGGGACACCCGGGGGAAAAAAAAAAATACGTATGAAGTGAACCAATTAGATATAGACAGAAAAGTTTAGAAGGAAAGAAAACACATTTATGTTGGATATTTCTGGATGATAGTGTGTGCTTGTGTTTCTTATTACTGATATTGAGGCAAATGTTTGGTCTTATTTCCAAAATTTAACACCTCACATAAGTTCTGCAAAGAAGATTTGATGGCATGAAATAGCAATTGAAATTTAAGAGTTAGGGACTTTCACATAAGGGATGGCACGCATTTTAAGTATTCAAAGAGATTGGCTCCACACTTTGTGTAAAAACATCATCCTGTGAGAAGGCATTTGACTCTCTGCACGTGTAGGACAAATCCTTGCAAGAAAATAACAAGTGATGACTTGAGACCATGTAAGATGAGCCAGATTTGGAGCCCCTGAGTCGCACAATCAGTTAAGCATCCAACCCTTGGTTTCAGCTGAGGTCATGATCTTGTGGTCAGATTGAACCCCATGTTGGGCTCCATGCTCAGTGCAGAGTCTGCTTGAGCTTCTCTTTCCCTCTCCCCCTCCTGCTTGTGTTCTCAAATAAGTCTTTTGAAATTTATTTCAATTACTTTATTTTTAAATATTTATATATTTAAGAGAGAGAGCAAGCAAGTACAAGCCAGGGGGAGCAGCAGAGGGAGAGGGAGAAGTAGGGTCTCCACTGAGCAGGGAGCCCAGTGTAGCAGGCTTGATTCCAGGACCTTGAGATCATGACGTGAGCCAAAGGCAGATGCTTAACCGAGCCACGCAGGCACCCCTAAATAAATCTTTAAAAAAAAAAAAAAGATGAGCCAGATTCAACACAGGGTCAAGAATATAGTTAATACATAAAAAGTTAATACAATAAACTGGTAATACAAGCCCCTCAGAGGGGCAGGTCACGAGTAGAAACTCTTGATGTGTAAGAAATTGTCTAACAGTGCAATTTTTGTTTGGATTTTCCTTGAGTTGGTAAGGAACCTTTTTGTATATTTAGGGTAGTTTTGTGTTTCTCTGTGGACTGTTAATATTTTACTCTGGGTGGTACTGAAATTATTTCTAAAGCTTCCTCTGTTTTAGTAAGCCTACTGTGAGTTGGAAGTATTTTTTCCTATTTATCATTGCTCTTCTGACTTTATGAGTTTTTGTTTTAATACGGTGAATTTTATCTGTTCATATGTATCCTGTTTGATGGGTTTTGAGTGAAAGGTAGAAAGGTTTTTCCTACTGTACAGTTACAACAGAATCAGCCCATGCTTTCTTTTAATAGTTATATGATTCTCTTCATTGCACATTCAATTCTTGGATCCATGTAGAGTTTATCCTGGCTTATTGTGTGTAGAACCAAGAACCTTTTTTTTTTTTTAAAGATTTTGTTTATTTATTCATGACTGACACAGAGAGAAGCAAAGACACATAGGCAGAGGGAGAAGAAGCAGGCTCCATGCAGGGAGCCCGACGTGGGATTCAATCCTGGGACCACGGGATCACACCCTGAACCAAAGGCAGATGCTGAAACGGCTGAGCCTCCCAGGCGTCCCCCAAGAACCTTTTCTAGGTAGGTACTCTTTGGCCCCAAATCTGTCTTTACTTCCACTGATCTAGGAGGCTTTTGTATGCTAAATCCCCTTTTTTCCCAAGGTTTTATTTATTTGAGAGAGAGAGGGCACAAGTGTGGGGGCGGGAGGGGGGTGGTTGGAAAGGGACAAGCAGCAGCCTCCCAGCCTAGTGTGGAGTCCAATGCAGGCTTGATCCTAGGCCCTGAGATCATGACCTTAAGCTGAAGTCAAATGCTTAACTAGCTGAGCCACCCAGGCACCCCCTATGCTAAATTCTTTTATGCCTTTGGGTCTATTCTTTTTTTTTTTTTTAATTGAAGTGTCTTTGACATACAGTATTAAGTTAGTTTCAGGTGGGAATACCTTGGTTGGCTCAGTCAGAAGAGCATGTGACTCTTGATCTTGGAGTTGTGAGTTGAGCCCTACACTGGGTGTAGAAATTACTAAAAATAAATTATCTTTAAAAAAATAGCTTCAGCTGTGTAACATAGTGATTCAATTACATAACATTATGACATGCTCACCACAATAAGTGTAGTTGCCATCTGTACTACAGTATTATTGACTATATACCCTATGCTCTACTTTTCATTCTCATAACTTACTTATTTTATAACTATAAATTTGTACTTGTTAATTCTCTTCACCTATTTTACCCATCACCTCACCCTCCTCCATTCTGGCAGCAATATGTTTGTTATCTGTATTTCTGAGAATATTTCTGTTTTTTGTCTTGTTTGCTTTGTTTTTTTAGATTCCACATGTAAGTGAAATCATGGTATTCATCTTCCTCTGACTTCACTTAGTTAATACTGTCTAAGTCCATTCATGTTGCTGCAAACGGCAAGATTTCATTTTTAATGGCTGAGTAATACTCCATCGTGTACATATGTACCACATTTTTATCCGTTGATCTATCAGTGGCATTTCCATATGGATGCTTCCATATCTTGGATATTGTAGGTAAAGCTGCAGTAAACATAGGGTGCATATGTTTTTTTCTGAATTAGTGTTTTTGTTTTCTTCAGGTACTCAATAGTAGAATTATTGGATTGTATGGTATTTCTACTTACAATTTTTGGAGGTATCTCCTTGTTTTCCATAGTGGCTGCACCAGTTTACATTCCCGTCAGTAGTGCACGAGTTCCCCTTTTTCCACATCCTCACAAACACTTGTTATTTCTTGTCTTTTTGATACTGGCCAGTCCAACTGGTGTGAGGTGATATATCTCACTGTAGTTTTAATTTGCATTTCTCTGATGTTAGGTGATGTCAGTTATCTTTTCATACGTCTGTTGGCCGTCTGTATGTCTTTGGAAAAATAGTTGTTTGGGTCCTCTGGCCATTTTTTAATGGGATTATTTTTTGTTACTGAGTTGTAGGAGTTTTTTTAATATATTTTGAGTATTAACCTGTTATTGAATATATGATTAGCAAATATCTTCTCCCGTTCAGTAGGGTGCTTTCTCATTTTTTTGATGGTCTCCTTTGCTGTGCAAAAGTTTTTTAGTTTGCCATTCTGCCAATTGTTTATTTTTGCTTTTGTTGCCCTTGCCTTGGGATACATATCCAGAAAAATATTGCCTGGGCTGATGACTTAAGAGTTTACTGCCTCTGTGTATGTGTGTTTTAGGAGTTTTGGTTTCAGTTCTTACATTTAGGTCTTTAATCCATTTTGAGTTTATTTTTGTGTATGGTGTAAGAAAGTAGCCCATTTTGGTGTCTATTCTTGGCCTTTTTGTTCTATATATGGTAGAGCTAGTCATCCCACCACATGGCTATTCATTATCAGAACTCTCCTGATATTCCTGCCTGTTTATTTTGTTGTCCCTTATGAATAATGGAAAACAACAGGACCTTCTAAAGCCTTTTGGATTTTTCTTGGGATTAGAATAGATTAATTAACTGATGATGGGGATCCTGGGTGGCGCAGCGGTTTGGCGCCTGCCTTTGGCCCAGGGCGCGATCCTGGAGACCCGGGATCGAATCCCACGTCGGGCTCCCGGTGCATGGAGCCTGCTTCTCCCTCTGCCTGTGTCTCTGCCTCTCTCTCTCTCTCTCTCTCTCTGTGACTATCATAAATAAATAAAAAAGTTAAAAAAAAAATTAAAAAAAAAAATTAACTGATGATGAACATACTTAAGAGGTTGAATCTTTTTATTCAAGAATATAATACATTTTTACTCTTAAGTGTGTTTTTCTGTCTTTCAGGACACTTTAAAGTTTATCTCATGTAAGTTTTTCATATTTTTGTTAGATTATTCCTAGGTATATGATCTTTAATTGTTGGTAATATAAATCTCTTTAGTAATGGAATATTTGTCCATGGAATCAGGCTGAAAAAAAATTGGTAAGGTCCTTGATTGTTAAGAATTTTGTTAACCTCAGTGAAGGTTATAAATATTTTCCATATTTGTTCTTACCATCTCTAGGAAAGGTGAAAAAAATTTAAAGCATAGCTTCTGAGTTTTGGTTTTTCCAGCACTGGGGGGGGGTAAAAGTTGTGTGAAAAGTTACAAATCAATTCTCTGAAATATTTTGTTTTCTCTCTTAAGTGTAGTGTTGCAAACAGAATTCAAATGTTACTGCTTTTTTTAGTATCTCATTGGAAGGTGCTAAAACCTTTGGATTTCTCCTTTAACACATTTGCTGAAAATCCAAAGATTTTGGAAGTTAATGTTATGTGGGGAAGATGCTGACTGAGACCTTATTTGCTGAGCACAGGCCAAGACCCAAACAAACAGTCTCATGTGGTCTCTACCCCAGTACTGTGAGCATGGTGATCTCAGTGTACCCTTTTGACAAGGGTTCATGCTGACTTGAAGATAGAGTGAACCTCTTACTTGAGGTCTCAAGTATATTTCCAAACAAGAGGATCTTGGTAATCTTACTGGAAGCCAAGGAGCACAGCCTGGCTAGACCATTGCAGATAAGAAGCATGGGCAACAGACATTAATCCAGTGATTCCAGAAGATGATATAGCTCTCAATTGATTAATTTGAAAAGGGTATTGACACCCTAGTGTACCTAACAAGATAGGCTAAGTTTAGAGTACTGTGGAGCCTATAAATCAGGTTTTTAAAAAGAATTTATTTATTTGTTTGTTTGTTTATAATAAGAGAATGAGAGAGAGAGAGAGAATGAGCAGGGGAAGGGGCAGAGGGAGAGAGAGAAGCAGACTCCCCACTGAACAGCCCAGATGCAGGGCTCCATCCCAGATCATGACCTGAGCCAAAGGCAGGTGCTTAACCCACTGAACCACCCAGGTACCCCCATAAACCAGAATTTAAGAGGATCAGAATAAAACAGTTCTAAATATTGCATTGCTTTTCTTTTCAAGGCCTAGTTAAATATGGCATACAGTGGTTCCCTTCAAACATAGGGAATACACAATGCTTAGTCATGTTCTTTAGGATCTTCCATTGTTCCTATTTGTGCTTTGAATGTACGTAGGCCCTTATTTGCTGATGAGAGCCAAAGTAAAATATCTGAAAATTGGAGAATCTAGTTCAAAGCATGGCATGAAAGGGGGCTTTCCAAAACTGGTTGATGCCCAAGCGTCCATGAAGCCTTAGACTCCATATCAGTGTAAACCTACTTTAGTCAAGGAGATAGAAGGAAACACATGGAGTGGAGGCAGGTATTTGCATATTCATCAGGATATACCTCTTACCTTTTATATTTTTTTTAAATTTTTTTTAATTTTTATTTATTTATGATAGTCACACACACACAGAGAGAGAGAGAGAGAGAGAGAGAGAGAGAGGCAGAGACACAGGCAGAGGGAGAAGCAGGCTCCATGCACCGGGAGCCCGACGTGGGATTCGATCCCGGGTCTCCAGGATCGTGCCCTGGGCCAAAGGCAGGCGCTAAACCGCTGCGCCACCCAGGGATCCCTCTTACCTTTTATATTGACCTCAGTGAAGACGACTAGTCAGTTCTGTTGGAATTGGAACATCTAATACTGGGCAGGATGCATTTTAGGTACTCCTCTTGGAAAACCATTTGGCAACATTGATCAAAAAATGAAAGTATATGAGAATTTTGGTTCATTCTGTTGCTTCTCTGAAAATAGGGGAGAATTACATTCACATATAAATGAGCAGAGGAGTGCATCCAAGAGAGTGTCTTTCACCCAGGATTTGTAGAATTGAGAAGTAGAAAGGGACCAAAAGGACCCTCTGGAGGTAGAGTGGGATGTCCTGTTATTCAGCCATGAGAGGGAATATACACTGCCTACCATAAAAAGAATGAGAATGTGGTCCTTGTGGACCTGAACACTTGGGAGAAGTGTGTTCTCTCTTGAGGGGAGAAAAGCAGAAAGGTTCCTGCAGGGTCAAAGTTTGGTGAGTCTCCTTTAATATAAAACCAGAACAAAATACCTGGGTGGAGACGGGTAAACCTCTATGTCAGTGCACGTGTAGATTGACATAAAAATAGACATCTTACCTTCCACCTAAACCGTTGTTTGCTATCCTGCATGGACAGTGTTTTGAGGATGAAAAGGATAACCTAAGATTGTGACTTGCCTTTCTTTGGGGGTCTATGGCATGCAGTAGAGGCTCTTTAAAATTTTGCTTGATTTTCTCAATTGATTTAAAAGATTTCTAACAGCCTTCAGTCGCATCAGGCCTCTGGAGCAATACATTAATTTGTAGACCAAGAGAACCCCCCCCCCCAAAAAAAAAGGAAACATGATTTGGCTGGATATACCCTAGCCAAAATGAATATAGGCCAGATACAAGGACAGGTGTCTTTAGAATACCACATAGCTCTTGGGTTGAGAGACACCGCCCTCCACCCATATCCTCCACAGATCAAGCATGTCTCTCTAAGATAGGAACAAGGCACATACTGCTGGGAACACAGCAATTCATTTTAGACTTCAGCTGTTGTGATAGTCTGCTTCCAGAAGAACCTCTGGGGTAGCTCATGCTCTTTGCCTAGCTTTTACGAGCAGGTTTCCATGTTCAACTCTTCCCTCCACACACGCTCCTTGATTTCACCCCTCCTGGAAGAGTGTGGAAACCCACTCCCTGCCCCTTCATTTTATACTTCTGGCCTTATATAAGCATAGCCTATTGGTGTTGAACAATCTTTTGCTTAGTTCCCAGTGCCGGGTTCTGACTGACATGGTTTGACTGGTTCCTAGACCAGGATGGTCTCAGTGCACCCCTCTGGCCATGTATAGAACATGGACCCTTACAAGAAATCCCAGGAGAGTCCCCAAACAAGAGGACTCAGGTCATATGCCCATACACTGAAAGGGAGGTTGAGGAATAGGTTGCATTTGAGCTGTGACGTTTTCAACAAGTAGTGCAGAAAACAGACCTGGATCCCTTCATTCTGGAGGACGATGTTCCTTTCAGTATACTGATCCTGTTCTGTTCTATCCCATACCTACAACCTTTCTCATATGGGACAAGGAGGGCTTTCTGGGATACTTTGGGGCCTAAGACCCAGATTCTCTTTGTAGAGGGAGCCAAAGTAATCAAAACACAGCTCTAACTCAAACCTGCAGTGTACCTGCCTTACTCTTCCTTGTCTGGGTCTAGTACCAAATAATCAGGAAATTTTCCATCCTGTCTGCAAGATGCTACCCCATTGAGGGATGGCAGTTGACCCTGGAGCTTCTGGTCCTGGGTTCCCCAGGGCCCTGAAACCCTAGGGGCCTCACTGGCTGAGCTTGTTATTGCACCAAGGGCAAGGATCCACAGGCCAGATTCCCTGGAATTGAACTTCAGCTCTTTGTTTTTTAACAAGGCAGCAGCCAAGGCCACGCCCCCACTGCCTGGGGAGGCCTGCATCCCCTACTTGATGGCTGAGTCTGTCTCTATCCACCCTGTGTTAATTCTCACTGATCCTGGGTGTGTTTTGGGTCTGGCCCAGAGAATCTTGTGGGTGCCCCACTCCCACCCTTCATCCCCTCACAAACCTTCCTCAGAAGACCCGAAGGTGCTGCAGGCTTTGCTTTAAAAAGTATCTGCTTGATGGAACTGTTGCTCCAGAAATGCCATCCCTGCTTGTTTGTGAGGTTTCTGCCTCTGCCCTTTGAGGATCAAAAAAGGTGCCTGAGGACACTGAAGCCCCCAAATGGGGTTGACTGTCCTGTGGTGTTGTGGGAAGTGGTATCTCATATATTTGGACTTCTTGATGGCAATGAGAATATACCTATAGTAACATCTGAAATAATACATACATCTGTGGATTCATCCCACATCTCTCTTAAGAGTTTTAAATGTGGATATCCTGGCAACTGGGACCCTCTTTTCTTGGCACACTTTTGTATGGATACCCATATGGTTCTAGGGCAGAATCCTTGCTTTCTGAGGACATTGATTCCATAACAATAGCTGACACCAGGACCTGGATTTCATGTCTTCTCCTTGAGTTATTGGCTCCTTTTTGCATTTACCCAGCTACTTCATCTAGCTTAAGGGCTCAAGAGTAGGCCATTGTGGAGGAAGTGACAGGGGCTCTGTTATGTAAGAAGACAGGGAGGTAGATTGCCCATGCTCACCTCCGGGAGCCTCAGTCACTCTACCACAGAGTGCCCCAGGTGAGTTGTGGGGATTGGGGGTAAGAGTGGTGGAGTCCGTAGGACAGATGGAGAGCCCAGTGGCTTCATCCACACAGTCAGATGACCTGAGTGAGGACCATTGTTCAGCAGCCCCTCCTGGGAAGTTGTCTTTGAGAGTGTCTTTATAGTCTGTCCTTAAAAGACCCACTCAATCATTCAGCATTCACTTTTTCATTAATAATAGACACACAGATATGTTTATGTGTCACATATGTGTGTATATATATATATATATATATATATATATATATAAATTTCCCCTCTTTTTTCCCCCCCATAACTGCTTTGGAGATGCCACATTGGATAGAAATTTTGCCCAATCAGAGAAAAACCTTAGCATTGCATGGTGACGGCTCCCAAGGGGTGTCTCTGCCTTTGAACTCCCTACCTGCGGTGGCAACCACATGAAATTTTTCCTCATGTATGCTGCAGGGATTGCATGCAAATGAAAACTAACAGACACAGAGGGCATGCTACATTCCGTTCTCTGACCCCACACATCCTGCATAATACTCCATACACTCTTTCACATTTGGCTACTCCCAGCATATATAAGTATCCTGGTTTTGGCACATCTGTGCAGAGTAAATGTCCTGACCTGCTTGATCCTCTCCATTTCTTTTCTCATAGCTACCCAGTGTAGGGTACCTTCATCTCTGCCAAGGGGCTTAGAACATAGGTCATTTTACTTGTCCCTTCTCTTCAGACAGTGGGTTTCTCTTTTCTTCCTCTCTACTTCCGTCTTCAACCAGCATACTGAGTCATGGTTACTGAAATATGGGTGCGTGTGACCAGGATACATACTTTTGTGTCAGTGTCTATGCAGAAGAAAGAGGCTGGTAAATCATAACTTGCCACATCTTTAAAAGAAAATGTCAAAAAAAAAAAAAGAAAAAGAAAATGTCCACATCCCAGGAAAGTAAATGTGGTGAATATCTCAGTGCAGCCAGAGAGGAGATACCTGGTACCTCCTTGAGTCAGATGAGCTGCTTCTTAGTAGAGGGTCTGTCGCTCAATTCCAGAGAAGGTTGCAGGCCTGACAAGATACCTATTGATATCCTTCCATGGTCATTCAGGGCCAGAACTGAGGGGGAAAGCTATGAGTATAAATGCCAAGGTGATGGCTGTTGGCTCAGAAAAAGAGATCATGGGAGATATCTTCAGGTTTCACCTGGTACATTCTACATGAGCTGCTTTCTGAAACCCCTGAATGAAAATCCTTGGAATTTTTGAAGGATGAGTGAAGTTGATGTGCACATCATGCTGTATTCAGAAGTTTTGGTTGACCCCAGAGGTGTTAGGAATACTGACCTGAACTAGGGGTGGTGGAAGGGGAGGAGGGCGGGGGTGGGGGTGAATGGGTGACGGGCACTGAGTGGGGCACTTGATGGGATGAGCACTGGGTGTTATTTTGTATGTTGGTTCATTGAACACCAATAAAAAAATAAATTTGTTAAAAAAAATAAACTAAAAAAAAAAAAAAAGGAATACTGACCTGAAACACTCAAGGTGGCCTAAGTGGGATGCATACAAAACCCTCTTATGCAGCACTATGATGGTCCCAAACCAAGCTCTCTCTCTCTCACTGCAGGGGAGACAGAATGAAGGAAAGAAAGATAGTGAAAATGAAGAGGCAGTGCTGATGTTCTAGGGGTGAGTGAGTGCTCTTTATTTTCTTCTTTTTCCCTTAACAAGAGAGTTTATTTTACTGTGAGGAAGAACACAGAGCTGTCGGTATTGTTTCAGCACAAGTGTTCCAAGAAGGAAGAGAATCCCTAGGCAGATTCCTAACATCCAGGGACTCTTGTGTACTGTACCAGGAATTTCACCTGTGGTAGAAAAGGCTCTCAAAGCAGTTCATGATTGTGGAAACAGGAAAAAAAGGAGATGCTTGCATGCGAATCTACAGACAATCAAAGATTAACGTAGGGCAATGGATGAGGTGGATTGCCATCTCACAAGCAGCATACGGAGGGATCCATGCTAAAATATACGTGCCACCATTTGACTCTGAATCTAGAGAAATACCTGGGACACAGACACATAAACTTTGAAACCTTCCATCCGCTAGTGACATTATGCGCAACTTATGATTGACAAATAAACACAGCCCATGGATTTGCAGAAAACGATCTCTTTTCCACAAGTCACCATGTAAACCACCTGGTCAAAGGCACCTGAATTAGGGAGCCCTAGTGGAATGTGCCTGAAAGGTAAATTATCAGCTTGGGGTAACTGTGGCTCAAAGCTCAAGATCACACCAGTATATCTCCTGATGTGTCCTATAACCATCAGTCAGTATTAACCAAAACAGAGCAGGTTAATAAGCTTCCATGTTATTCCACAACATACATACACTCCGAATGCGAAGTAGGCTCACAGTTACAAGAGGAAGGAGGAACAGCTCAACTTGCTAATAGTAGACAAGTGTACCCTAAAGCGAAAGCAGCCAGACTCGGGAGCCGCCATGTTGGAGCCGCCATGTTGGAGACGCCGGGTGGGCCAGCGCATTGGCCTTTTTCTTCGGCAAAGGGCGGAGGAGAGGCCCTGGGGGAAGGGCGGTTGGCATTTGCTGGTGCAACCACTGCCATCAAGACGGAATGCGTTGGCGATCCCCTGAGCCGCCGCCCGGTGGCTTCCGGGGGGACGACTGGGGCCCTGGGTGAAGTCAGAAGGGGCCGGTTGGGCGATCGCCAGGCGCCTGGCCCTTTTGCAGGCGCTCCACGCTGGTCCGTTGACGACCAGCTCTGGAGCGAGCGTTGGCATTGGGACGCCAGAGGCAGGAGTCAGGCAGCCGTTCCTTGACTGTCGTTGCCCTGAGGGCTGTGGTGGGACGTTGGAGAAGGTGGCCCAGAAAGGGAAACGGGCGAGCTCAGAGGCCTGGCCGGCCCGGGACGGGACGTGGCGGGGGTGGCGGTGGTGGTGGTGGTGGTGGCGTTGGTGGCGGGAGCCGGCGGGAGCGGGTCGGGAGCGGCGGCAGCTTGGCTGGACTTGGCTGAGGGAAATGGGGGCACTGGGACCAGGCCTCCGCCAGAGAAGGGAAAGCCGCGGGGACGTGGCAGTGCCGCTTCCGGTACCCGTGTCAGGCAACAGGCCTCTTGGTGGGCCCAGGCCGGGTTTTGGGCGGGGGGGCGCGGGGCAGGCGGCGGCGGCGAGGGTGGCGGCTGAGGAGGAGGAGGAGGAGGAGGAGGGGAGGAGGAGGAGAGGAGGAGGTAGGAGGAGGAGGGAGGAGGCCGCCGCTGGTGCTGCTGCTGCTCCGGCTCCCATCGGGGCCCGTCCGTCCCGGACTCTCTGCTCCTCCTGGGGAGCTCCGCCACCACCTCCTCCCCCGCCCCTACCCCTCCGCCGCCGCCTCCCAAGACCGCGCCTCAGGCTCAAGGCCCCCCCCCCCCCCCTTGACACGGGTGGCCCGGCTCCACACCCGTTCCCCTTCCGGGTTCCGGACACGGGGACATCAGGGTCCCCGCCTCCGTCCGCACCAGCAGTGGCGGCAGTCCTCCAGGTTCCCGTGCGCGTCCTGGCGGGGCTGCAGGGGGCACGCGGCCACAGGCCCGGCACCCCCCTGGCCGGCCCGGGGTCTGAGTCACCCCGCGCCAGGTTTTCCGCGCCAGACGTGGCTTGGGGCTTCCCGGGCCCGACCGGCCAATGGCCCCCAGGCCCCCGGACTGGACTCCCTCCACGTCACTCCCGGGGCCCCTCCAACGCGGGACAGAGGAGCACGGCGCCGGGCTCCCGGATCCCCTCGAGAAGTTTCCGCTTGATGGCAGTATTGCACCGCGAATGCCAGCCGGCCCTTCCCCCAGGGCCTCTCCCTCCGCCCTTGCCAGAAGAAAAAAAGGCCACGCCAGAGAATCGGCAGCCAAGCCAGTGTCCGCTGTCCCTCGCCCCAACATGGCGGCGCTCGGTTGTCAAGGGCCGGGCCCCTCGGGGTGAGGGTGGAGGGGTGGCGGTGGGCGGGTGGCGGGTTCGGCGCGGGGCCAACGGGCCCGCGGGCGAGCAAGCAAGCACCACCGCTTCTGAGGCTCCCGGGATCGGAGCCCCGTCCCTGGGCTGGGGGGCCCAGCTCCGTTTGCCCCGTGGGCCAGTCATAGTCAGGCACGCATCTGCCAGTCCAGTGCCCCGAAGGAGGCTCCCGCTCTGGCTCTGGATCA
This sequence comes from Nyctereutes procyonoides, assembly GCF_905146905.1. Taxonomy (NCBI): domain Eukaryota; kingdom Metazoa; phylum Chordata; class Mammalia; order Carnivora; family Canidae; genus Nyctereutes; species Nyctereutes procyonoides. The sequence goes on along the minus strand of NW_026575001.1, from coordinate 158,864 downwards.
CGCGGACCGACCCTCCGTGGAGGCCCCGGCTGTCCCGGTGGCCCACACACGGGTTGGAAGAAGGTCCGGGATGGGTCGTGCCTTCCCGTCCACACGCGTCCACGAGCAGCCCCCGAGCGTACGCGGGTGACTCCCCGCGCCGCCGCCGCGTGCCAAAGGCAGCGTGAGCGTGTTGCCCTTCCCCTCACACACGTCAGCTTCCCGGAAGGCCCCTTAGTTTGTGTGGGGACGGGGGTGGCACGAGGGGGCTGTGCACGCTGTCCCCTTCCTTGGTCAAACCTGGCCCCGGGGCACCGATGGAGGCGGGCTGCATCTCCTGTACCCGGTCTCCCTCCGATTCCCCCCCCCCCCCCACGCCTGAGATCCAGCGGTGTCTCCAGGCGCCCTTTGGGTCCCGGCGCCCTCAGCGGCACCCGCGGAGTCTCGGGCACCTGCCCAGGGGCGATGGAACCGGGTCTCCCTGGCCCGAGACCGAGACCGAGGAGCAGGGAGGACTTCGCTGGCCTAGTCTTGCTTGTGCAAGGGTGGTGGCAAGGTGGGCGGCGTTGCGCTGACTCTGCGGGATGAGAGGTCCTGCAGGGACCGAGCGGTCCCCGGGCAGGGTACCCCCGCAGCCTCTGTCACCGGTCCCGCCCTGGGGTGCCGTGGGGCCCGTGCCCGGACTCTGATTGGCGAGCCGGGCGCGAAGCCCAGCCCGGCACCACCGAGCTAGGGGACGCCCGCGTGACCCTCCCTTGGCGCGGCCCCGTGCCCCGCCATCGACCGTCGGGGCGGTCGACTGTGTTGGGAGCCGGACCCTTCCTTGCCAGGGCGGCGCGCGCCCCTTCGGGGTCCTCGGTGGAGGACCGCCTGCTTGTGGAGGGTGTTCGGACCTGGGCTTCGTGGTCAGAAGGGAAGCCCCAGGGAGGCCGGTAGGCCTCGGGGAAACGGACACTCGGTGGGGGGGTGGGGGGGGTGGCTTGGAGGCCCGGGCAGTCGAGGGCGTCCGCGATGGCCCTTTGGAGTGAGTCAGGCCCGGGCCTTCCTTGCAGGGGTCAGGAGAGGCTAAGTGAAGGCGGCGGGGGGGGGGGGTGGGGGGGGGGGCGGCGCGAAGGCGACCGAGAACCGGCAGTGGAGGCAATTCACCCTCACCCTCAGGCCGACCACCCGCCGCTTCTAGCTCCCTTCCCGTGGGCCCGGGAGGCGGACGGCCCGACAAGAGTTGCCTGGACCCGTGCTTCGGACTTTGCCCGTGCGGCCTGTCTTGGGGGGAAACGTGTCCCTTTGCGGGGCCTCTTGGCTCCAGGTTTTAAAGATCACGCCCCCCGCCCCCACCCCCCCACCCCCCCACCCCCACTCCCACCCACCCCCCAGCAGTCTTCTTGCTCAGTCTGGTCTGGCCGCCGGCCCCAGCTCTCGGGTCGTGAATGGGATTTGTGTCCAGTGGGGCGTCGTTCAGGCCAGGCTTCGTAGAACTGAAACGTGGGAAGCGCCACCAGAGGGACCCTCTGGAGGTGTTGGGGGGTGGGGGTGGAGTTGCATGCCACAGATGGGACCGGGACATCCCTCCCTGCCTAGGAAGCATGAGGTCGTGGGCCTCTTGGGAGAAGCGCCTCTCCCGTTTGCAGAGGGCAGAAAGCACACCTGTTCCCCGAGGGTTGCGTTGGAGGAGCCTCGAGCCATTCGGGGAAGCGTGGAGAGGGTTCCCGTGCGTGACGGGAGCACCGTTACACCCTTGGGGACGGAATCGGGGTCGAAACGGACACCTGTCATACACCCATTCGGGTGCTTGCTGTGGGGTGTGTGGGCACCTCCTGAGGTTTGAGAAGGGTGACCTCAAGTGTGGTCTCCCAGTGTTTGGGTTTTGGGGGGTGGTGGTGCGGGGAGAGTGAGTGTATCTGCCTGGAATATGTGTGTTCACGAGAATGAGCAGTGAGCGGCCGTGAGTGAGAGACCGTGTGACCGTGTGTGGGGGAGGGTGGGGGGGGTGGCGGGGCGTATGTGGTTCTTCTGGCTTTACTGGGGCCCTGGCACAAGAGGCGGGTTGTCAGGGTGCGCCCGTGATAGGGCCCTGAGGTGTTCTCCGTAGGATCTGGGCGATTGATGGGCAAGAAGGGGCAAAGAGCAGCAGCGTCCGGCGTGTGCTGGCCTGAGCCCGCTAGGCCGTGACGGGCACGGGTCCCCGGGAGCCCGGGCACACGCGTGGGTGTGTTCCCCCCTCGCTGGGCTTCCTCCCGTCCCTTGGGAGCTGTCCATGAGGGGGCGCCTGCACCGGGCACGGGGCCGCTTTGGCGTCTGTGCTGCGGCTCCGGGCTGCCCTCCACAGTGACCCGAGTGGGCCTGGATCCACGCCTCAAGTACCCGTGGCGTGCTGGGGGGGGTGGGGGGGCGGCATTCATGGTGCGAAGGGGCGCCGAGTCCACGGGAACCCCACCGTCCCCTGGCCGCGGGACGTGGACCTCACTGACGACCCCACGGCCAGAAGCCGGACCTTTTCGTTCCGGCCGCTGGAGGCCTGAGGGGTGGCGGCTGGCCTCTCGGGGGAGTCCTGATCCGCGGGATCGGGCGCTCCGCTGAGCCGGGGCCAGGCAGGGCCGGGGGCAGGGGCTCTGGCCCCCACCACCAGACCGGTGTTGTACTTCCCGAGGGGCGCCCGAGGGCCTGCGGGGGCTCCCTGAGGGCGCCTGGCGCCTCGCCAGGGGATCCCGGGGCCGCGCCGCCGAGGGAGGCCCACGGCGGGCCCAGCCCGGGCCCCGCCCGACCGTTTGCGATCCCCAAAGCCGCGGGAGGGGTGAGGCCGAGGGCACCGAGGCACCGCTGGGCTCCCGCTCCAGGGGGCCTACAGATGCCACAGGAGCCTCAGGAGCCTCAGAAGCCTTCATGAAGCCTCAGAAGCCTCAGAAGCCTCAGAAAAAAAAAAGAGGAAAAAAAAAATAGAAAAAAAAAAAAAGGGCGCGCCTCTCCCTAAAAGCGAAAGCGGCCCAGAACACGGGAGCCGCCATGGTGGAGCACGCGGGTGGGCCAGCGCTTGGCCTTTTTCTTCGGCAAAGGGCGGAGGGAAGAGGCCCTGGGGGAAGGGCCGGTTGGCATTGCTGGTGCAAACACTGCCATCAAGCGGAATAGCGGTTGGACGATCCCCTGAGCCGCCGCCCGGTTCGGCATTCCGGGGGGGACGACTGGGCCCCTGGGTGAAGTCCGAAAGGGGCCCGTTGGCGATCGCCTAGGCGCCCTTGGCCCTTTTGGGCCAGTGCGCTCCCACGCTGGTCCCGTTGTACGACCCGCTCCTGGAGCGAGCGTTGGCTATTTGGGACGACAGAGGCAGGGAGTCAGGCCAGCCGTTCCTTGACTGTCGTTTGCCCTGAGAGGCTGTGGTGGGGGACGCGTTGGAGAAGGTGGCCCAGAAAGGGAAACGGGGCGAGCTTCAGAGGCCTGGCCCGGCCCGGGAACGGGATCGGGGCGGGGGTGGCGGTTGGTGGTTGGTGGTGGTGGCGATGGAGGGCGGGAGCCGGCGGGGGGAGCGGGCGGGAGCGGCCGGCAGCTTGGCCTGGACTTGGAGAGGGAAATGGGGGCACTGGGACCAGGTCCACCGCCAGAGAAGGGAAAGCCGCGGGACCGTGGCAGTGGCCGGCATTCCGGTACCCCGTGTCAGGCAACAGCCTCTTGGGTGGGCCCAGGCCGGGATTTGGGCGGCGGAGGCGCGGGGACGGCAGCGGCGGCGGCGGGGGCGCGAGCTGAGGAGGAGGAGGAGGAGAGGAGGAGGGAGGAGGAGGAGGAGGAGGAGGCGGAGTCGAGGAGGCCGCCCGCAGGTGCAGCTGCTTGCTCCGGCTCCCATCGGGGCGCCGTCCGTCCCGGACTCTCTGCTCCTCCTGGGGAGCTCCGCCACCACCTCCTCCCCGCCCCTACCCCTCCGCCGCCGCCTCCCAAGACCGCGCCTCAGGCTCAAGGCCCCCCCCCCCCCCCCCTTGACACCGGGTGGCCCGGCTCCACACCCGTTCCCTTCCCGGGATCGGACACGGGGATCAGCGGTCCCCGCCTTCCGTCCGCACCAGCAGTGGCGGCAGTCCTCCAGGTTCCCGTGCGCGTCCTGGCGGGGCTGCAGGGGGCACGCGGCCACAGGCCCGGCACCCCCTGGCCCGGCCCGGGTGGGTCTGAGTCACCCCGCTCCAGTCCCGCCCAGACGTGGCTTGGGGCTTCCCGGGCCCGACGGCCAGGCCCCAAGGCCCCCGGACTGGACTCCCTCCACGTCACTCCCGGGGCCCTCCACGGGGACAGAGAGAGCACGGCGCCGGGCTCCCGGATCCCCTCGAGAAGTTTCCGCTTGATGGCAGTATTGCACCGCGAATGCCAGCCGGCCCTTCCCCCAGGGCCTCTCCCTCCGCCACTCTGCCAGAAGAAAAAAAGGCCACGCCAGAGATACTCGGCAGCCAAGCCAGTGTCCGCGTGTCCCTCGCCCCAACATGGCGGCGCTCGTTGTCAAGGGCCGGGCCCCTCGGGTGAGGGTGGAGGGGTGGCGGGTGGGGGTGGCGGTTCGGCGCGGGCCAACGGGCCCGCGGGCGAGCAAGCAAGCACCCCCGCTTCTGAGGCTCCCGGGATCGGAGCCCCGTCCCCTGGGCTGGGGGGCCCAGCTCCGTTTGCCCCCGTGGGACAGTCAATGGTCAGGCACGCATCTGCCAGTCCAGTGCCCCGAAGGAGGCTCCCGCTCTGGCTCTGGATCACGCGGAACCGACCTCCGTGGAGGCCCCGGCTGTCCCCGGTGGCCCACACACGGGTGGAAGAAGGTCGGGATGGGTCGTGCCTTCCCGTCCACACGCGTCCACGAGCAGCCCCGAGCGTCCAGCGGGTGACTCCCCGCGCCGCCGCCGACGTGCCAAAGGCAGCGTGAGCGTGTTGCCCCTTCCCTCACACACGTCAGCTTCCGGAAGGGCCCCTTAGTTTGTGGGGACGGGGGTGGCACGAGGGGCTGTGCACGCTGTCCCCTTCCTTGGTCAAACCTGGCCCCGGGGCACCGAGGAGGCGGGCTGCATCTCCTGTCCCCGGTCTCCCTCCGATCCCCCCCCCCCCCCACGCCTGAGATCCAGGCGGTGTCCAGGCGCCCTTTGGGTCCCGGCGCCCTCAGCGGCACCCGCGAGCTCTGGGCACCTGCCCAGGGGCGAGGGAACCGGGTCTCCCTGGCCCCGAGACCGAGACCGAGGAGCAGGGAGGACTTCGCTGGCACTAGTCTTGCTTGACAAGCGGGGTGGGCAAGGTGGGCGGCGTTGCGCTGACTCTGCGGGGATGAGAGGTCCTGCAGGAACGAGCGGTCCCCGGCAGGGTACCCCCGCAGCCTCTGTCACCGGTCCCTGCCCTGGGGTGCCGTGGGGCCCGTGCCCGGACTCTGATTGGCGAGCCGGGCGCGAAGCCCAGCCCGGCACCACCGAGCTAGGGGACGCCCGCGTGACCTCCCTTGGCGGCGCCCCGTGCCCCGCCATCGACGTCGGGGCGGTCGACTTGTGTGGGAGCCGGACCCTTCCTTGCCAGGGCGGCGCGCGCCCCTTCGGGGTCCTCGGTGGAGGGACCGCCTGCTTGTGGAGGGTGTTCGGACCTGGGCTTCGTGGTCAGAAGGGAAGCCCCAGGGAGGCCGGTTGGCTCGGGGAACGGACACTCGGTGGGGGGTGGGGGGGGGTGGCTTGGAGGCGGGCAGTCGAGGGCGTCCGCGATGGCCCTTTGGAGCTGAGTCAGGCCCGGGCCTTCCTTGCAGGGTTCAGGAGAGGCTAAGTGAAGGCGGCGGGGGGGGGGGGGCGGGGGGGGGGGGGGCGGCGCGAAGGCGACCCGAGACCGGCAGTGGAGGCATGTCACCCTCACCCTCAGGCCGACCACCCGCCGCTTCTAGCTCCCTTCCCGTGGGCCCGGGAGGCGGACGGCCCGACAAGAGTTGCCTGGACCCGTGCTTCGGACTTTGCCCGTGCGGGCCTGTCTGGGGAAACGTGTCCCTTTGCGGGGCCTCTTGGCTCCAGGTTTAAGATCACGCCCCCCAGCCCCCCACACCCCCCACCCCCACTCCCCACCCACCCCCCAGAGTCTTCTTGCTCAGTCTGGTCTGCCGCCGGCCCCGCTCTCGGGTCGTGAATGGGATTTGTGTCCAGTGGGGGGTCGTTCAGCCAGGCTTCGTAGAACTGAAACGTGGGAAGCGCCACACAGAGGGACCCTCTGGAGGTGTTGGGGGGTGGGGGTGGAGTTGCATGCCACAGATTGGGACCGGGACATCCTCCCTGCCCTAGGAACATGAGGTCGTGGGCCTCTTGGGAGAAGCGGCCTCTCCGTTTGCAGAGGGCAGAAAAGCAAAACCTGTTCCCCGAGGGTTGACGTTGGAGGAGCCTCGAGCCATTCGGGAGCGTGGAGAGGGTTCCCGTGCGTGACGGGAGCACCGTTACACCCTTGGGGACGGAATCGGGGTCGAAACGGACACCTGTCCATCCACCCATTCGGGTGCTTGCTGTGGGGTGTGTGGGCCACCTCCTGAGGTTTTGAGAAGGGTGACCTCCAAGTGTGGTCTCCCAGTGTTTGGGTTTTGGGGGGGTGGTGGTGCGGGGAGAGTGAGTGTATCTGCCTGGAATATGTGTGTTCAGTGAATGAGGCGTGAGCGGCCGTGAGTGAGAGACCGTGTGACCGTGTGTGGGGGAGGGTGGGGGGGTGGCGGGGGGTATGTGGTTCTTCTGGCTTCTACTGGGGCCCTGGCACAAGAGGCGGGTTGTCAGGGTGCGCCCGTGATAGGGCCCTGAGGTGTTCTCCGTAGGATCTGGGCCGATTGATGGGCTAGAAGGGGCAAAGAGCAGCAGCGTCCGGCGTGTGCTGGCCTGAAGCCCGCTAGGCCGTGACGGGCACGGGTCCCCGGGAGCCCGGGCACACGCGTGGGTGTGTTCCCCCCTCGCTGGGCTTCCTCCCAGTCCCTTGGGAGCTGTCAGAGGGGGCGCCTGCACCGGGCACGGGGCCGCTTTGGCGTCTGTGCTGCGGCTCCGGGCTGCCCTCCACAGTGACCCGAGTGGGCCTGGATCCACGCCTCAATTCCCGTGGCGGCTGGGGGGGGGGGGGGGCATCATGGGCGAAGGGCCGAGTCCTCGGGACCCCTCCGTCCCCTGGCCGCGGGACGTGGACCTCACTGTCGACCCCACGGCCAGAGCCGACCTTTTCGTCGGCCGCTGGAGGCCTGAGGGGTGAGGCTGGCCTCTCGGGGGAGTCCTGATCGCGGGATCGGGCGCCGCTGAGCCGGGGCAGGCCGGGCCGGGGCAGGGCTCTGGCCCCACCACCAGACCGGTGTGTCTCCGAGGGCGCACCGAGGGCCTGCGGGGGTCCTGAGGGCGCCTGGCGCCTCGCAGGGTCCCGGGGCCGCCGCCGAGGGGCCCACGGCGGCGGCCCAGCCGGGCCCCGCCCGACCGTTTGCGATCACCCAAAGCCGGCCGAGGGGAGGCCGAGGGCACCGAGGCTCCGCTGGGCTCGCTCCAGGGGGCCTCATGATGCCTCAGGAGCCTCAGGAGCCTTCAGAAGCCTCAGAAGCCTCAGAAGCCTCAGAAGCCGGCGCGCTCCCCTAAAGCGAAAGCGGCCCAGACACGGGAGCCGCCATGTTGGAGCCCGGGTGGCCAGCGCTTGGCCTTTTTTTCTTCGGCAAAGGGCGGAGGGGAGAGGCCCTGGGGGAAGGGCCGGTTGGCATTGCTGGTGCAACACTGCCATCAAGCGGAATGCGTTGGCGATCCCCTGAGCCGCCGCCCGGTGGCTTCCGGGGGACGACTGGGCCCTGGGTGGAAGTCAGAAGGGGCCGTTGGCGATCGCCAGGCGCCTGGCCCTTTTGGCAGGCGCTCCACGCTGTCCGTGACGACCAGCTCTGGAGCGAGCGTTGGCATTGGGACGCAGAGGCAGGAGTCAGGCAGCCGTTCCTTGACTGTCGTTGCCCTGAGGGCTGTGGGGGACGTTGGAGAAGGTGGCCCAGAAAGGGAAACGGGGCGAGCTCAGAGGCCTGGCCCGGCCCGGGACGGGACGTGGCGGGGGTGGCGGTGGTGGTGGTGGTTGGTGGCGATGGTGGCGGGAGCGGCGGGAGCGGCGGGAGCGGCGGCAGCTTGGCCTGGAATTGGCTGAGGGAAATGGGGGCACTGGGACCAGGCCTCCGCCAGAGAAGGGAAAGCCGCGGGACGTGGCAGTGCCGCTTCCCGGTACCCGTGTCAGGCAACAGCCTCTTGGTGGGCCCAGGCCGGGTTTGGGCGGGGGCGCGGGGGGCAGGCGGCGGCGGCGGTGGCGGCTGGTATGAGGAGGAGGAGGAGGAGGAGGAGGGGAGGAGGAGGAGGAGGAGGAGGAGGAGGAGGAGGAGGAGGAGCGGCCGCCCGCTGGTGTGCTTGCTGCTCCGGCTCCATCGGGGCCCGTCCGTCCCGGACTCTCTGCTCCTCCTGGGGAGCTCCGCCACCACCTCCTCCCCGCCCCTACCCCTCCGCCGCCGCCTCCCAAGACCGCGCCTCAGGCTCAAGGCCCCCCCCCCCCCCCCCTTGACACCGGGTGGCCCGGCTCCACACCCGTTCCCCTTCCCGGGATCCGACACGGGGACATCAGGGTCCCCGCCTCCGTCCGCACCAGCAGTGGCGGCAGTCCTCCAGGTTCCGTGCGCGTCCTGGCGGGGCTGCAGGGGCACGACGGCCACAGGCCCGGCACCCCCTGGCCCGGCACCGGGTGTCTGAGTCACCCCGCTCCAGTCCCGCCCAGACGTGGCTTGGGGCTTCCCGGGCCCGACCGGCCAGGCCCCAGGCCCCGGACTGGACTCCCTCCACGTCACTCCACGGGGCCCCTCCACGCGGGACAGAGAGCACGGCGCGGGCTCCCGGATCCCCTCGAGAAGTTTCCGCTTGATGGCTGTATTGCACCGCGAATGCCAGCGGCCCTTCCCCCAGGGCCTCTCCCTCCGCCCTCTGCCAGAAGAAAAAAAAAGGCCACGCCAGAGAACTCGGCAGCCAAGCCAGTGTCCGCTGTCCCTCGCCCCAAATGGCGGCGCTCGTGTCAAGGGCCGGGCCCCTCGGGGTGAGGGTGGAGGGGTGGCGGGTGGCGGGTGGCGGGTTCGGCCGCGGGCAACGGGCCCGCGGGCGAGCAAGCAAGCACCCCGCTTCTGAGGCTCCCGGGGATCGGAGCCCCGTCCCCTGGGCTTGGGGGGCCCAGCTCCGTTTGCCCCCGTGGGCAGTCAATAGTCAGGCACGCATCTGCCAGTCCATGTGCCCGAAGGAGGCTCCCGCTATGGCTCTGGATTCACGCGGACCGACCTCCGTGGAGGCCCGGCTTGTCCGGTGGCCCACACACGGGTGGAAGAAGGTCCGGGATGGGTCGTGCCTTCCCGTCCACACGCGTCCACGAGCAGCCCCGAGCGTCCGCGGGTGACTCCCCGCGCCGCCGCCGCGTGCCAAAGGCAGCGTGAGCGTGTTGCCCCTTCCCCTCACACACGTCAGCTTCCCGGAAGGCCCCTTAGTTTGTGGGGGACGGGGGTGGCACGAGGGGCTGTGCACGCTGTCCCCTTCCTTGGTCAAACCTGGCCCCGGGGCACCGAGGAGGCGGGCTGCATCTCCTGTCCCCGGTCTCCCTCCGATCCCCCCCCCCCCCCCACCACGCCTGAGATCCAGGCGGTGTCCAGGCGCCCTTTGGGTCCGGCGCCCTCAGCGGCACCCGCGGAGCTCGGGCTCCTGCCAGGGGCGAGGAACCGGGTCTCCTGGCCCCGAGACGAGACCGAGGAGCAGGGAGGACTTCGCTGGCCTAGGTCTTGCTTGACAAGCGGGGTGGGCAAGGTGGGCGGCGTTGCGCTGACTCTGCGGATGAGAGGTCCTGCAGGGCCGAGCGGTCCCCGGGGCAGGGTACCCCCGCAGCCTCTGTCCACCGGTCCCGCCCTGGGGTGCCGTGGGGCCCGTGCCCGGACTCTGATTGGCGAGCCGGGCGCGAAGCCCAGCCCGGCACCACCGAGCTAGGGGACGCTCCGCGTGACCCTCCCTTGTGGCGCGGCCCCGTGCCCCGCCATCGACCGTCGGGGCGGTCGACTTGTGTGGGAGCCGGACCCTTCCTTGCCAGGGCGGCGCGCGCCCCTTCGGGGTCCTCGGTGGTGGACCGCCTGCTTGTGGAGGGTGTTCGGACCTGGGCTTCGTGGTCAGAAGGGAAGCCCAGGGAGGCCGGTAGTCCTCGGGGAAGGACCACTCGGTGGGGGGGTGGGGGGGTGGCTTGGAGGCCCGGGCAGTCGAGGGCGTCCGCGATGGCCCTTTGGAGCTGAGTCAGGCCCGGGCCTTCCTTGCAGGGGTCAGGAGAGGCTAAGTGAAGGCGGCGGGGGGGGGGGGGGGGGGGGGGCGGGCGGCGAGAGGCGACCCGAGGAACGGCAGTGGAGGCAAGTCACCCTCACCCTCAGGCCGACCACCCGCCGCTTCTAGCTCCCTTCCCGTGGGCCCGGGAGGCGGACGGCCCGACAAGAGTTGCCTGGACCCGTGCTTCGGACTTTGCCCTGTGCGGGCCTGTCTTGGGGGGAAACGTGTCCCTTTGCGGGGCCTCTTGGCTCCAGGTTTAAAGATCACGCCCCCCGCCCCCAACACCCCACCCACCCCCACTCCCACCCACCCCCCAGCGTCTTCTTGCTCAGTCTGGTCTGCCGCACGGCCCAGCTCTCGGGTCGTGAATGGGATTTGTGTCCAGTGGGGCGTCGTTCAGCCAGGCTTCGTAGAACTGAACGTGGGAAGCGCCACCAGAGGGACCCTCTGGAGGTGTTGGGGGGTGGGGGTGGAGTTGCATGCCACAGATGGGACGGGACATCCCTCCCTGCCCTAGGAAGCATGAGGTCGTGGGCCTCTTGGGAGAAGCGGGCCTCTCCCGTTTGCCAGAGGGCAGAAAGCACACCTGTTCCCCGAGGGTTGACGTTGGAGGAGCCTCGAGCCATTCGGGAGCGTGGAGAGGGTTCCCCGTGCGTGACGGGAGAGCACCGTTACACCCTTGGGGACGGAATCGGGGCGTGAAACGGACACCTGTCATCCACCATTCGGGGTGCTTGCTGTGGGGTGTGTGGGCCACCTCCTGAGGTTTTGAGAAGGGTGACCTCCAAGTGTGGTCTCCAGTGTTTGGAGTTTTGGGGGGGGTGGTGGTGCGGGGAGAGTGAGTGTATCTGCCTGGAATATGTGTGTTCACGTGAATGAGCGTGAGCGGCCGTGAGTGAGTGGACCGTGTGACCGTGTGTGGGGGGAGGGTGGGGGGGGGGTGGCGGGGGGCGTATGTGGTTCTTCTGGCTTCTACTGGGGCCCTGGCACAAGAGGCGGTGTTGTCAGGGTGCGCCCGTGATAGGGCCCTGAGGTGTTCTCCGTAGGATCTGGGCCGATTGATGGGCAAGAAGGGGCAAAGAGCAGCAGCGTCCGGGTTGTGCTGGCCTGAGCCCGCTAGGCCGGGTGACGGGCACGGGTCACCCGGGAGCCCGGGCACACGCGTGGGTGTGTTCCCCCCTCGCTGGGCTTCTCCCGTCCCTTGGGAGCTGTCCATGAGGGGGCGCCTGCAACCGGGCACGGGGCCGCTTTGGCGTCTGTGCTGCGGCTCGGGGACTGCCCTCCACAGTGACCCGAGTGGGCCTGGGATCCACGCCTCAATTCCCGTGCGGCTGGGGGGGGGGGGGGCATCATGGGCGAAGGGCCGAGTCCTCGGACCCCTCCGTCCCCTGGCCGCGGGGAGTGGACCCCACTGTCGACCCCACGGCCAGAGCCGACCTTTTCGTCCGGCCGCTGGAGGCCTCTGAGGGTGGTAGGCTGGCCTCTCGGGGGAGTCCTGATCGCGGGATCGGGCGCCCGCTGAGCGGGGCCAGGCCGGGCGGGGGCAGGGCTCTGGCCACCACCCAGACCGGTGGTGTGTCTCCCGAGGGCGCCCGAGGGCTGCGGGGGTCCTGAGGGCGCCTGGCGCTCGCAGGGTCCCGGGGCCGCCGCCGAGGGAGGCCCACGGCGGGCCCAGCCGGGCCCCGCCCGACCGTTGCGATCCCACAAAGCGGCCGGGGGAGGCCGAGGGCACCGAGCTCCGCTGGGCTCCGCTCCAGGGGGCCTCAGATGCCTCAGGAGCCTCAGGAGCCTCAGAAGCCTCAGAAGCCTCAGATAGCCTCAGAAGCAGCCGGCGCGCTCCCCTAAAGCGAAGCGGCCCAGACACGGGAGGCAGCGCCATGTTGGAGCCCGGGTGGCCAGCGCTTGGCCTTTTTTCTTCGGCAAAGGGCGGAGGGAGAGTCGCCCTGGGGGAAGGGCCGGTTGGCATTGCTGGTGCAAACACTGCATCAAGCGGAATGCGTTGGCGATCCCCTGAGCCGCCGCCCGGTGGCTTTCCGGGGGACGACTGGGCCCTGGTTGAAGTCAGAAGGGGCCGTTGGCGATCGCCAGCGCCTGGCCCTTTTGGCAGGCGCTCCACGCTGGTCCGTTGAACGACCAGCTCTGGAGCGAGCGTTGGCATTGGACGCAGAGGCAGGAGTCAGGCAGCCGTTCCTTGACTGTCGTTGCCCTGAGGGCTGTGGTGGGACGTTGGAGAAGGTGGCCAGAAAGGGAAACGGGGCGAGCTCAGAGGCCTGGCCCGGCCGGGACGGGACGTGGCGGGGGTGGCGGTGTGGTGGTGGTGGTGGCGATGGTGGCGGGAGCCGGCGGGAGCGGGCGGAGCGGCGGCAGCTTGGCCTGGACTTGGCTGAGGGAAATGGGGGCACTGGGACCAGGCCTCCGCCAGAGAAGGGAAAGCGCGGGACGTGGCAGTGCCGCTTCCGGTACCCGTGTCAGGCAACAGCCTCTTGGTGGGCCCAGGCCGGGTTTTGGCGGGGGGCGCGGGGGCAGGCGGCGGCGGCGGTGGCGGCTGAGGAGGAGGAGGAGGAGGGGAGGAGTGGAGGAGGAGGAGGAGGAGGAGGAGGAGAGGGAGGAGGCGGCCGCCAGCTGGTGCTGCTGCTGCTCCGGCTCCCATCGGGGCCCGTCCGTCCCGGACTCTCTGCTCCTCTGGGGAGCTCCGCCACCACCTCCTCCCCCCCCCTACCCCTCCGCCGCCGCCTCCCCAAGACCGCGCCTCAGGCTCAAGGCCCCCCCCCCCCCCCTTGACACCGGGTGGCCCGGCTCCACACCCGTTCCCCTTCCCGGGATCCGGACACGGGGACATCAGGGTCCCCGCCTCGTCCGCACCAGCAGTGGCGGCAGTCCTCCAGGTTTCCGTGCGCGTCCTGGCGGGGCTGCAGGGGGCACGCGGCCACAGGCCCGGCACCCCCTGGCCCGGCAGGTGTCTGAGTCACCCCGCTCCAGTCCCGCCATGCGTGGCTTGGGGCTTCCCGGGCCCGACCGGCCAGGCCCCAGGCCCCGGACTGGACTCCCTCCACGTCACTCCCGGGGCCCCTCCACGCGGGACAGAGAGCACGGCGCCGGGCTCCGGATCCCCTCGAGAAGTTTCCGCTTGATGGCAGTATTGCACCGACGAATGCCAGCCGGCCCTTCCCCAGGGCCTCTCCCTCCGCCCTTGCCAGAAGAAAAAATAGGCCACGCCAGAGACACTCGGCAGCCAAGCCAGTGTCCGCTGGGCCCTCGCCCCAACACTTGGCGGCGCTCGTGGCGTCAAGGGTGCCGGGCCCCTCGGGTGTCGAGGGTGGAGGGGTGGCGGGTTTGGCGGTGTTGGTGGCGGGTTCGGCCGCGGGGCCAACGGGCGGGCCAACGGGCCCGCGGGCGAGCAACAAGCAAGGCACCCCCGCATCTGAGCGCACCCGGGATCCGTGAGCCCCGTCCCCTGGGGCTGGGGGGGCCCAGCTCCGTTTTTGCCCCCGAGGGCCAGGCAATAGTCAGGCACGCCTCTGCCAGTCCAGTGAGCCCGAAGGAGGTCATCCCGCTCTGGCTCTGGGATCACGCGGACCGACCTCCGTGGAGGCCAACGGCTGTCCCGGTGGGTGGCCCACACACGGGTGGACGAGAAGGTCCGGGATGGGTCAGTTGCCTTCCCGTCCACAACGCGTCCACGAGCAGCCCCCCCGAGCTAGTCCTGCGGTGGTGACTCCCCGCGCCCGACCGCCCGCGTGCCAAAGGCAGCTGTGAGCGCGTGTTGCCCCTTCCCCCTCACACACGTCAGCTTCCCGGAAGGCCCCCTTAGTTTGTGGGGGACGGGCTGGGTTGGGTGGCACTGAGGGGCTGTGCACGCTGTCCCCTTCCTTGGTCAAACACTGGGCCCCAGGGGCAACCGAGGAGGCGGGCTGGCTGCAATCTCCTGTCCCCGGTCTCCCCTCCGATTCCCCCCCCCCCCCCACGCCTGAGATCCAGGCGGTGTCCAGGCCGCCCTTTGGAGGTCCTACGGCGAGCCTACATCAAGCGGCACCCGCGGACGCTCGGGCACCTGCCCAGGGGCGAGGAACCGGGTCTCCCTGGCCCCGAGACCGAGACCGAGGGAGCCCATGGGCAGGGGAGGCCTTTCGCGTGGCCTAGTCCTTGCTTGACAAGCGGAGTGCGTGTGGGGTCGGGCAATGGTAACCCAGTGGGCAATGTGGGCGGCCGTTTTTGGCCGCGTTTGCGCTGACTCGGCGGGATGGAAGGTCGCTGCAGGGCCGAGCGGTCCCCGGGCAGGGTACCCCCCGTCCGCCTCTGTCACCGGTCCCGCCCTGGGGGTGCTCGTGGGGCCCCGTGCCCGGACTCTGATGGCGAGCTGGGCGCGGTCGGGCGCGAAGCCCAGCCCGGCACCACCGGAGCTAAGGGGGAACGCCCGCCGTGGACCCTCCACTTGAGCAGCGGCCCCGAGCCCCGCCATCGACCGTCGGGACGGGGCGGTCGACTTTGTCGACTTGTGTGGGAGAAGCCGGACCCTTCCTTGGCTCAGGGCGGCCGCGCACTCGCCCCCCTTCGGGGGTCACTCCGGTGGAGGACTCCCGCCGCCGGTTGTGGAGGTTGGTGTTCGGGACCTGGGCTTCGTGGTCAGAAGGGAAGCCCCAGGAGAGGCCGGGTAGGGCAATCGGCGGAACGGACACTCGGTGGGGGGGGGGTTGGGGGGGGGGGGGACGGCTTGGAGGCCCGGGCAGAGTCGAGGGCAGGGCCGCGGACTGGCCCATTTGGAGACTGAGTCAGCGCCCAGGGCCTTCTTGCAGGGGTCCCAGGAGAGGCATAAGTTGAGGCGGAGGGGGGGGGGGGGTGGGTGTGGTGGGGGGGGGAGGGGGGGGCTGTGGGGGGGTGGGGCGGGGTTGGGTGGGGGGGGGTGGGGGGGGGGGTAGCGGGGGGGGGGGGGCGGCGCGGAAAGGCGAACCCGAGGACCGGCAGTGGAGGCCAAGTCACCCCTCACCCTCAGGCCGACCACCCCGCCGACTTCTAGCTCCCTCCCGTGGTGGCCGGGGGGAGGGGGGGGAGGCGGACGGCCCGACAAGAAGGTTGCCTGAGACCCCGTGCTTCGGACTTTGCCCGTGCGGGCCCTGTCTTGGGGCGGAAAACGACGTCCGCCGTCGGCGGGGCCTCTTGGCTCCAGGTTTTTAAAGATCACCGCCCCCCGCCCCTCCACCCCCCCACCCCCACTCCCACCCACCCCCTCATGCGTTCTTGCCTTGCGCAGTCAGGACTGCCGTCCGGCCCCAGCCTCTCTGGGTCGTGAATGCGGATTTGTGTCCAGTGTTTCGCAGGGCCGTCGTTCAGCTCAGGCCTTCGTTAGAACCGTGGAAACGTGGGAAAGCGTCCACCAGAGGTGACCCTCTAGGAGGTGTGTTGGGGCGCTCACGTGGGGGTGGCTAGTTGCATGGGCACACTCAGATGGGTACCGGGGACCATCCCTCCCTGCCCTCAGGAAAAAGCATCGAGCGGTCGTTGGGCCTCTTGGGGTGAAAGAAGTAGAAGCTGGGCCTCTCCCGATTGCCAGAGGGCAGAAAGCACACACCGCTGAGTTCCCCGAGGGTTGGACGTTGGAGGAGCCTCGAGCCGATTCGGTGCGCGTGATGTGCGTGGGGAGGAGGGTTCCCCGTTGCGTGTGACGGGGGAGCACCGTTACGACCCCTTGGGGACGGAATCGGGGTCGAAACGGACACCTGTCATCCACCCATATTTCGGGTGCTTGCTTGTGGGGTGTTGTTGGGCCACCTCCTGAGGTTTAGAGAAGGGTGACCTCCAAGTGTGGTCTCCCAGTCAGTTATGGGTTTTGGGGGTGGGTGGTTGAGGGGGGTGGTGAGTGCGGGAGGGGAGGTGAGTGGTATCTTGCCTGTGGAAATATGTCGTTGTGGTACACGTGAGGGTGAAGAGCGTGAGCGGTACTCCGTGATGTGAGAGACCGTGTGACCGTGTGTGGGGGGGAGGGTTGGGGGGGTGTGTGGCAGGGGGGTTGGGGGCCGTGTATGTGGTTCTTCATGGCTTCTACTGGGGCCCTGGCACAAGAGGCGGGTTGTCAGGGTGCGCTCCGTGATAGGGCCCTGAGGTGTTCTCCGTAGGACTGGGCCGATTGATGGGCAAGAAGGGGCAAAAGAGCAGCAGCCGTCCGGCGTGGTGCTGGCCTGAGCCCGCTAGGCCGTGTGACAGGGGGCACGGGTCCCCCGGGAGCCCGGGCACACGCGTGGGTGTGTTTCCCCCCTCGCTGGAGCTGTCCTCCCGGTCCCTTGGGAGTTTTCTGTCCAGAGGGGGCGCGCCTGCTACCGGGCACCGGGGCCGCTTTGGCGTCTGTGCTGCGGCTCGCGGGGCTGCCTCACACAGTAGACCCGAGTGGGCCTGGAATCCACGCCTCAATTCCCGTGGCGGACGGCTGGGGGGGGGGGGGGCCAATCCATGGGCGAAGGGCCCGAGTCCCTCGGGACCCCCTCCGTCCCCTGGCCAGCTGGGACCGTGGACCACACTGTGTACGACTCCCACGGCCATGAGCCGACCTTTTTCGTCCGGCCGACTGGAGGCACTGCATCTCTGAGGGTTGGTTGATTTGTTGAGGGGAGCGGTTGGCCTCTCGGGCGGAGTCCTGAGATCGCGGGGATCGGGCGGAACCCGCTGAAGCCGTGGGGCCAGGACCGGGCCGGGGGCAGGGCTCTGGCCCCAACCACCAGACGGGTTGTGGCCTCCCGAGGGCGCCCCGAGAGGAGACCTGCGGGGGGTGCTGAGGGCCGCCCTGGCGCCATCGCAGGGACCCGGGGCCGCCGCCGAGGGAGGCCCACGGCGGGCGCCAGCCGGGCCCCGCCCGACCCGTTTTGTGCGATCCCCAAAGCCGGCATCGAGGGTGAGAGCTTGCTGCATGGGCGAGGCCGAGGGCAACCGTGGCTTCCGCAGGGCTCCGCTCCCAGGGCCGGCCCCCTCAGATTGCCTTCAGGTCAGCCATCAGGAGCCTCCTAAGCCTCAAAGCCTCAGAAGCCTCAGAGAGCCTCAGAAGCCGGCCTGCGCAGCCCGAAAGCGAAGAGCGGCCCCCATGACATCGGGGTAGGCAAGGCCGCCAAGGATTGGAGCCCGTGGCGTGGCCAGAGTGCGCGTTGGCGACTTGTGTGACCCCTCTCAGGCAATGAGGCTGCGGAAGGGGGAGGTTGAGGGCACTGGGGGGGGGGGGACGGGATCGGGCCGTTTTCAGTTCTGGCAATTGCCTGGTTTTGATGGCATACACAGCCATATTCAAGCGGACGATGCAGTTTTTATGGCGATCCCCCTAGAGCCGCCGCCCGGTCGGCTTCGGGGGAGACTCACCACACGACTGGTGGGGCGTCCTGCGTCTGGGTGAAGTTCCAGGAAGGGGCCCGTGTTGGGTGGCGGGATCGCCAAGGCGGCCTCTGGCCATCTTTTTGGCAAAGGCCGCTCCACGCGCTGGTCCGTTGACGACCAGCTCTTGGAGCGAGCGTTTTTAGCGAGCGTTTGGCAATCTTGGGAACGCAGAGGCAGGAGTCGTCAGGCAGCCGCGTTCCTCTGACTGTCGGTGCCCTGAGCGGCTGTGGTGGGGTGACGTTGTTGAGAAGGGGGGCCAGACAGAAAGGGAAACGGGGCGAGCTCAGAGGCCTGGCCCAGGCCCGGGGACGGGACGGTGGCGGGGCGGTGGCGGGGTAGGGTGGGCGGTCTGGCGTGTCGGTGTTGTGGGTGGTTTGGTGGTGGTGGGGTTTGTGGAGGTGGCGATGGTGGCGGGAGCGCCGGGGGGATGCGGGCGGGAGCGGATGCGGCGGCAGCTTGGCCTGGGACTTGGCTGAGGGAAATTGGGGGGCACTGGCGGACCAAGGCCTCCCGCCAGAGAAGGGAAAGCCGCGGGACGTGGCAGTTGCCGCTTCCCCGGGTACCCGTCTGTCAGGAACAGCCTTCTTGGTCGGCCCAGGCGGGTTTTGGGGCGGGGAGGGCGAGCTCGAGCGGCGGGCTCTGCAGTGGGCGGCTCGCCGCGGCCGGCAAGCTTGGCCTGGATCTTGGCTAGAGGGAATTGGGGGCACTGGGTTATGCCCCCCCCGGGGGACCAGGCCTCCGCCAGAGGTGCAGAGAAGGGGAAAAAAGCCCGCTGGCGGCCGCGGGAGTGGCTTGTTGTTTTGCCCGATTCCCGGTACCGTGTCAGGCAAACAGCCTCTTGGTGGGCCCAGGCCGGGTTTGGGCGGGAGGGGCGCGGGGGCAGGCGGCGGCGGCGGCTGGGCGGGGTTGGCCTGGCTTCTCTGAGGAGGAGGAGGAGGAGGAGGAGGAGGAGGAGGAGGATGGAGGAGGAGGAGGAGGCCGCCCGCTGGTGCGGCTGCTTGCTCCGGCTCCCATCGGGGCCCGTCCGTCCCGGACTCTCTGCTCCTCCTGGGGAGCTCCGCCACCACCTCCTCCCCCGCCCCTACCCCTCCGCCGCCGCCTCCCAAGACCGCGCCTCAGGCTCAAGGCCCCCCCCCCCCCCCCTTGACACCGGGTGGCCCGGCTCCACACCCGTTCCCCTTCCCGGGATCCGGACACGGGGACATCAGGGTCCCCGCCTCCGTCCGCACCAGCAGTGGCGGCAGTCCTCCAGGTTCCCGTGCGCGTCCTGGCGGGGCTGCAGGGGGCACGCGGCCACAGGCCCGGCACCCCCTGGCCCGGCCCGGGTGTCTGAGTCACCCCGCTCCAGTCCCGCCCAGACGTGGCTTGGGGCTTCCCGGGCCCGACCGGCCAGGCCCCAGGCCCCCGGACTGGACTCCCTCCACGTCACTCCCGGGGCCCCTCCACGCGGGACAGAGAGCACGGCGCCGGGCTCCCGGATCCCCTCGAGAAGTTTCCGCTTGATGGCAGTATTGCACCGCGAATGCCAGCCGGCCCTTCCCCAGGGCCTCTCCCTCCGCCCTCTGCCAGAAGAAAAAAAGGCCACGCCAGAGAACTCGGCAGCCAAGCCAGTGTCCGCTGTCCCTCGCCCCAACATGGCGGCGCTCGTGTCAAGGGCCGGGCCCCTCGGGGTGAGGGTGGAGGGGTGGCGGGTGGCGGGTGGCGGGTTCGGCCGCGGGCCAACGGGCCGCGGGCGAGCAAGCAAGCACCCCCGCTTCTGAGGCTCCCGGGATCGGAGCCCCGTCCCTGGGCTGGGGGGCCCAGCTCCGTTTGCCCCCGTGGGCCAGTCAATAGTCAGGCACGCATCTGCCAGTCCAGTGCCCCGAAGGAGGCTCCCGCTCTGGCTCTGGATCACGCGGACCGACCTCCGTGGAGGCCCCGGCTGTCCCGGTGGCCCACACACGGGTGGAAGAAGGTCCGGGATGGGTCGTGCCTTCCCGTCCACACGCGTCCACGAGCAGCCCCGAGCGTCCGCGGGTGACTCCCCGCGCCGCCGCCGCGTGCCAAAGGCAGCGTGAGCGTGTTGCCCCTTCCCCTCACACACGTCAGCTTCCGGAAGGCCCCTTAGTTTGTGGGGGACGGGGGTGGCACGAGGGGCTGTGCACGCTGTCCCCTTCCTTGGTCAAACCTGGCCCCGGGGCACCGAGGAGGCGGGCTGCATCTCCTGTCCCCGGTCTCCCTCCGATCCCCCCCCCCCCCCCCACGCCTGAGATCCAGGCGGTGTCCAGGCGCCCTTTGGGTCCCGGCGCCCTCAGCGGCACCCGCGGAGCTCGGGCACCTGCCCAGGGGCGAGGAACCGGGTCTCCCTGGCCCCGAGACCGAGACCGAGGAGCAGGGAGGACTTCGCTGGCCTAGTCTTGCTTGACAAGCGGGGTGGGCAAGGTGGGCGGCGTTGCGCTGACTCTGCGGGATGAGAGGTCCTGCAGGGCCGAGCGGTCCCCGGGCAGGGTACCCCCGCAGCCTCTGTCACCGGTCCCGCCCTGGGGTGCCGTGGGGCCCGTGCCCGGACTCTGATTGGCGAGCCGGGCGCGAAGCCCAGCCCGGCACCACCGAGCTAGGGGACGCCCGCGTGACCCTCCCTTGGCGCGGCCCCGTGCCCCGCCATCGACCGTCGGGGCGGGTCGACTTGTGTGGGAGCCGGACCCTTCCTTGCCAGGGCGGCGCGCGCCCCTTCGGGGTCCTCGGTGGAGGACCGCCTGCTTGTGGAGGGTGTTCGGACCTGGGCTTCGTGGTCAGAAGGGAAGCCCCAGGGAGGCCGGTAGGCCTCGGGGAACGGACACTCGGTGGGGGGGTGGGGGGGGTGGCTTGGAGGCCCGGGCAGTCGAGGGCGTCCGCGATGGCCCTTTGGAGCTGAGTCAGGCCGGGCCTTCCTTGCAGGGGTCAGGAGAGGCTAAGTGAAGGCGGCGGGGGGGGGGGGGGGGGGGGGGGCGGCGCGAAGGCGACCCGAGACCGGCAGTGGAGGCAAGTCACCCTCACCCTCAGGCCGACCACCCGCCGCTTCTAGCTCCCTTCCCGTGGGCCCGGGAGGCGGACGGCCCGACAAGAGTTGCCTGGACCCGTGCTTCGGACTTTGCCCGTGCGGGCCTGTCTTGGGGGAAACGTGTCCCTTTGCGGGGCCTCTTGGCTCCAGGTTTAAAGATCACGCCCCCCGCCCCCCACCCCCCCACCCCCACTCCCACCCACCCCCCAGCGTCTTCTTGCTCAGTCTGGTCTGCCGCCGGCCCCAGCTCTCGGGTCGTGAATGGGATTTGTGTCCAGTGGGGCGTCGTTCAGCCAGGCTTCGTAGAACTGAAACGTGGGAAGCGCCACCAGAGGGACCCTCTGGAGGTGTTGGGGGGTGGGGGTGGAGTTGCATGCCACAGATGGGACCGGGACATCCCTCCCTGCCCTAGGAAGCATGAGGTCGTGGGCCTCTTGGGAGAAGCGGCCTCTCCCGTTTGCCAGAGGGCAGAAAAGCACACCTGTTCCCCGAGGGTTGACGTTGGAGGAGCCTCGAGCCATTCGGGAGCGTGGAGAGGGTTCCCCGTGCGTGACGGGAGCACCGTTACACCCTTGGGGACGGAATCGGGGTCGAAACGGACACCTGTCATCCACCCATTCGGGTGCTTGCTGTGGGGTGTGTGGGCCACCTCCTGAGGTTTTGAGAAGGGTGACCTCAAGTGTGGTCTCCCAGTGTTTGGGTTTTGGGGGGGTGGTGGTGCGGGGAGAGTGAGTGTATCTGCCTGGAATATGTGTGTTCACGTGAATGAGCGTGAGCGGCCGTGAGTGAGAGACCGTGTGACCGTGTGTGGGGGAGGGTGGGGGGGTGGCGGGGGCGTATGTGGTTCTTCTGGCTTCTACTGGGGCCCTGGCACAAGAGGCGGGTTGTCAGGGTGCGCCCGTGATAGGGCCCTGAGGTGTTCTCCGTAGGATCTGGGCCGATTGATGGGCAAGAAGGGGCAAAGAGCAGCAGCGTCCGGCGTGTGCTGGCCTGAGCCCGCTAGGCCGTGACGGGCACGGGTCCCCGGGAGCCCGGGCACACGCGTGGGTGTGTTCCCCCCTCGCTGGGCTTCCTCCCGTCCCTTGGGAGCTGTCCAGAGGGGGCGCCTGCACCGGGCACGGGGCCGCTTTGGCGTCTGTGCTGCGGCTCCGGGCTGCCCTCCACAGTGACCCGAGTGGGCCTGGATCCACGCCTCAATTCCCGTGGCGGCTGGGGGGGGGGGGGCATCATGGGCGAAGGGCCGAGTCCTCGGGACCCCTCCGTCCCCTGGCCGCGGGACGTGGACCTCACTGTCGACCCCACGGCCAGAGCCGACCTTTTCGTCCGGCCGCTGGAGGCCTGAGGGGTGAGGCTGGCCTCTCGGGGGAGTCCTGATCCGGGATCGGGCGCCCGCTGAGCCGGGGCCAGGCCGGGCCGGGGGCAGGGCTCTGGCCCCACCACCAGACCGGTGTGTCTCCCGAGGGCGCCCGAGGGCCTGCGGGGGTCCTGAGGGCGCCTGGCGCCTCGCAGGGTCCCGGGGCCGCCGCCGAGGGAGGCCCACGGCGGGCCCAGCCGGGCCCCGCCCGACCGTTGCGATCCCCAAAGCCGGCCGAGGGGAGGCCGAGGGCACCGAGGCTCCGCTGGGCTCCGCTCCAGGGGGCCTCAGATGCCTCAGGAGCCTCAGGAGCCTCAGAAGCCTCAGAAGCCTCAGAAGCCTCAGAAGCCGGCGCGCTCCCCTAAAGCGAAAGCGGCCCAGACACGGGAGCCGCCATGTTGGAGCCCGGGTGGCCAGCGCTTGGCCTTTTTTCTTCGGCAAAGGGCGGAGGGAGAGGCCCTGGGGGAAGGGCCGGTTGGCATTGCTGGTGCAACACTGCCATCAAGCGGAATGCGTTGGCGATCCCTGAGCCGCCGCCCGGTGGCTTCCGGGGGACGACTGGGCCCTGGGTGAAGTCAGAAGGGGCCGTTGGCGATCGCCAGGCGCCTGGCCCTTTTGGCAGGCGCTCCACGCTGGTCCGTTGACGACCAGCTCTGGAGCGAGCGTTGGCATTGGGACGCAGAGGCAGGAGTCAGGCAGCCGTTCCTTGACTGTCGTTGCCCTGAGGGCTGTGGTGGGACGTTGGAGAAGGTGGCCCAGAAAGGGAAACGGGGCGAGCTCAGAGGCCTGGCCCGGCCCGGGACGGGACGTGGCGGGGGTGGCGGTGGTGGTGGTGGTGGTGGCGATGGTGGCGGGAGCCGGCGGGAGCGGGCGGGAGCGGCGGCAGCTTGGCCTGGACTTGGCTGAGGGAAATGGGGGCACTGGGACCAGGCCTCCGCCAGAGAAGGGAAAGCCGCGGGACGTGGCAGTGCCGCTTCCCGGTACCCGTGTCAGGCAACAGCCTCTTGGTGGGCCCAGGCCGGGTTTTGGGCGGGGGGCGCGGGGGCAGGCGGCGGCGGCGGTGGCGGCTGAGGAGGAGGAGGAGGAGGAGGAGGAGGGGAGGAGGAGGAGGAGGAGGAGGAGGAGGAGGAGGCCGCCCGCTGGTGCTGCTGCTGCTCCGGCTCCCATCGGGGCCCGTCCGTCCCGGACTCTCTGCTCCTCCTGGGGAGCTCCGCCACCACCTCCTCCCCCGCCCCTACCCCTCCGCCGCCGCCTCCCAAGACCGCGCCTCAGGCTCAAGGCCCCCCCCCCCCCCCTTGACACCGGGTGGCCCGGCTCCACACCCGTTCCCCTTCCCGGGATCCGGACACGGGGACATCAGGGTCCCCGCCTCCGTCCGCACCAGCAGTGGCGGCAGTCCTCCAGGTTCCCGTGCGCGTCCTGGCGGGGCTGCAGGGGGCACGCGGCCACAGGCCCGGCACCCCTGGCCCGGCCCGGGTGTCTGAGTCACCCCGCTCCAGTCCCGCCCAGACGTGGCTTGGGGCTTCCCGGGCCCGACCGGCCAGGCCCCCAGGCCCCCGGACTGGACTCCCTCCACGTCACTCCCGGGGCCCCTCCACGCGGGACAGAGAGCACGGCGCCGGGCTCCCGGATCCCCTCGAGAAGTTTCCGCTTGATGGCAGTATTGCACCGCGAATGCCAGCCGGCCCTTCCCCCAGGGCCTCTCCCTCCGCCCTCTGCCAGAAGAAAAAAAGGCCACGCCAGAGAACTCGGCAGCCAAGCCAGTGTCCGCTGTCCCTCGCCCCAACATGGCGGCGCTCGTGTCAAGGGCCGGGCCCCTCGGGGTGAGGGTGGAGGGGTGGCGGGTGGCGGGTGGCGGGTTCGGCCGCGGGCCAACGGGCCCGCGGGCGAGCAAGCAAGCACCCCCGCTTCTGAGGCTCCCGGGATCGGAGCCCCGTCCCTGGGCTGGGGGGCCCAGCTCCGTTTGCCCCCGTGGGCCAGTCAATAGTCAGGCACGCATCTGCCAGTCCAGTGCCCCGAAGGAGGCTCCCGCTCTGGCTCTGGATCACGCGGACCGACCTCCGTGGAGGCCCCGGCTGTCCCGGTGGCCCACACACGGGTGGAAGAAGGTCCGGGATGGGTCGTGCCTTCCCGTCCACACGCGTCCACGAGCAGCCCCCGAGCGTCCGCGGGTGACTCCCCGCGCCGCCGCCGCGTGCCAAAGGCAGCGTGAGCGTGTTGCCCCTTCCCCTCACACACGTCAGCTTCCCGGAAGGCCCCTTAGTTTGTGGGGGACGGGGGTGGCACGAGGGGCTGTGCACGCTGTCCCCTTCCTTGGTCAAACCTGGCCCCGGGGCACCGAGGAGGCGGGCTGCATCTCCTGTCCCCGGTCTCCCTCCGATCCCCCCCCCCCCCCCACGCCTGAGATCCAGGCGGTGTCCAGGCGCCCTTTGGGTCCCGGCGCCCTCAGCGGCACCCGCGGAGCTCGGGCACCTGCCCAGGGGCGAGGAACCGGGTCTCCCTGGCCCCGAGACCGAGACCGAGGAGCAGGGAGGACTTCGCTGGCCTAGTCTTGCTTGACAAGCGGGGTGGGCAAGGTGGGCGGCGTTGCGCTGACTCTGCGGGATGAGAGGTCCTGCAGGGCCGAGCGGTCCCCGGGCAGGGTACCCCCGCAGCCTCTGTCACCGGTCCCGCCCTGGGGTGCCGTGGGGCCCGTGCCCGGACTCTGATTGGCGAGCCGGGCGCGAAGCCCAGCCCGGCACCACCGAGCTAGGGGACGCCCGCGTGACCCTCCCTTGGCGCGGCCCCGTGCCCCGCCATCGACCGTCGGGGCGGTCGACTTGTGTGGGAGCCGGACCCTTCCTTGCCAGGGCGGCGCGCGCCCCCTTCGGGGTCCTCGGTGGAGGACCGCCTGCTTGTGGAGGGTGTTCGGACCTGGGCTTCGTGGTCAGAAGGGAAGCCCCAGGGAGGCCGGTAGGCCTCGGGGAACGGACACTCGGTGGGGGGGTGGGGGGGGTGGCTTGGAGGCCCGGGCAGTCGAGGGCGTCCGCGATGGCCCTTTGGAGCTGAGTCAGGCCCGGGCCTTCCTTGCAGGGGTCAGGAGAGGCTAAGTGAAGGCGGCGGGGGGGGGGGGGGGGGGGGGGGGCGGCGCGAAGGCGACCCGAGACCGGCAGTGGAGGCAAGTCACCCTCACCCTCAGGCCGACCACCCGCCGCTTCTAGCTCCCTTCCCGTGGGCCCGGGAGGCGGACGGCCCGACAAGAGTTGCCTGGACCCGTGCTTCGGACTTTGCCCGTGCGGGCCTGTCTTGGGGGAAACGTGTCCCTTTGCGGGGCCTCTTGGCTCCAGGTTTAAAGATCACGCCCCCCGCCCCCCACCCCCCCACCCCCACTCCCACCCACCCCCCAGCGTCTTCTTGCTCAGTCTGGTCTGCCGCCGGCCCCAGCTCTCGGGTCGTGAATGGGATTTGTGTCCAGTGGGGCGTCGTTCAGCCAGGCTTCGTAGAACTGAAACGTGGGAAGCGCCACCAGAGGGACCCTCTGGAGGTGTTGGGGGGTGGGGGTGGAGTTGCATGCCACAGATGGGACCGGGACATCCCTCCCTGCCCTAGGAAGCATGAGGTCGTGGGCCTCTTGGGAGAAGCGGCCTCTCCCGTTTGCCAGAGGGCAGAAAGCACACCTGTTCCCCGAGGGTTGACGTTGGAGGAGCCTCGAGCCATTCGGGAGCGTGGAGAGGGTTCCCCGTGCGTGACGGGAGCACCGTTACACCCTTGGGGACGGAATCGGGGTCGAAACGGACACCTGTCATCCACCCATTCGGGTGCTTGCTGTGGGGTGTGTGGGCCACCTCCTGAGGTTTTGAGAAGGGTGACCTCCAAGTGTGGTCTCCAGTGTTTGGGTTTTGGGGGGGTGGTGGTGCGGGGAGAGTGAGTGTATCTGCCTGGAATATGTGTGTTCACGTGAATGAGCGTGAGCGGCCGTGAGTGAGAGACCGTGTGACCGTGTGTGGGGGAGGGTGGGGGGGTGGCGGGGGCGTATGTGGTTCTTCTGGCTTCTACTGGGGCCCTGGCACAAGAGGCGGGTTGTCAGGGTGCGCCCGTGATAGGGCCCTGAGGTGTTCTCCGTAGGATCTGGGCCGATTGATGGGCAAGAAGGGGCAAAGAGCAGCAGCGTCCGGCGTGTGCTGGCCTGAGCCCGCTAGGCCGTGACGGGCACGGGTCCCCGGGAGCCCGGGCACACGCGTGGGTGTGTTCCCCCCTCGCTGGGCTTCCTCCCGTCCCTTGGGAGCTGTCCAGAGGGGGCGCCTGCACCGGGCACGGGGCCGCTTTGGCGTCTGTGCTGCGGCTCCGGGCTGCCCTCCACAGTGACCCGAGTGGGCCTGGATCCACGCCTCAATTCCCGTGGCGGCTGGGGGGGGGGGGGCATCATGGGCGAAGGGCCGAGTCCTCGGGACCCCTCCGTCCCCTGGCCGCGGGACGTGGACCTCACTGTCGACCCCACGGCCAGAGCCGACCTTTTCGTCCGGCCGCTGGAGGCCTGAGGGGTGAGGCTGGCCTCTCGGGGGAGTCCTGATCCCGGGATCGGGCGCCCGCTGAGCCGGGGCCAGGCCGGGCCGGGGGCAGGGCTCTGGCCCCACCACCAGACCGGTGTGTCTCCCGAGGGCGCCCGAGGGCCTGCGGGGGTCCTGAGGGCGCCTGGCGCCTCGCAGGGTCCCGGGGCCGCCGCCGAGGGAGGCCCACGGCGGGCCCAGCCGGGCCCCGCCCGACCGTTGCGATCCCCAAAGCCGGCCGAGGGGAGGCCGAGGGCACCGAGGCTCCGCTGGGCTCCGCTCCAGGGGGCCTCAGATGCCTCAGGAGCCTCAGGAGCCTCAGAAGCCTCAGAAGCCTCAGAAGCCTCAGAAGCCGGCGCGCTCCCCTAAAGCGAAAGCGGCCCAGACACGGGAGCCGCCATGTTGGAGCCCGGGTGGCCAGCGCTTGGCCTTTTTTCTTCGGCAAAGGGCGGAGGGAGAGGCCCTGGGGGAAGGGCCGGTTGGCATTGCTGGTGCAACACTGCCATCAAGCGGAATGCGTTGGCGATCCCCTGAGCCGCCGCCCGGTGGCTTCCGGGGGACGACTGGGCCCTGGGTGAAGTCAGAAGGGGCCGTTGGCGATCGCCAGGCGCCTGGCCCTTTTGGCAGGCGCTCCACGCTGGTCCGTTGACGACCAGCTCTGGAGCGAGCGTTGGCATTGGGACGCAGAGGCAGGAGTCAGGCAGCCGTTCCTTGACTGTCGTTGCCCTGAGGGCTGTGGTGGGACGTTGGAGAAGGTGGCCCAGAAAGGGAAACGGGGCGAGCTCAGAGGCCTGGCCCGGCCCGGGACGGGACGTGGCGGGGGTGGCGGTGGTGGTGGTGGTGGTGGCGATGGTGGCGGGAGCCGGCGGGAGCGGGCGGGAGCGGCGGCAGCTTGGCCTGGACTTGGCTGAGGGAAATGGGGGCACTGGGACCAGGCCTCCGCCAGAGAAGGGAAAGCCGCGGGACGTGGCAGTGCCGCTTCCCGGTACCCGTGTCAGGCAACAGCCTCTTGGTGGGCCCAGGCCGGGTTTTGGGCGGGGGGCGCGGGGGCAGGCGGCGGCGGCGGTGGCGGCTGAGGAGGAGGAGGAGGAGGAGGAGGAGGAGGAGGAGGAGGAGGAGGAGGAGGAGGAGGAGGAGGCCGCCCGCTGGTGCTGCTGCTGCTCCGGCTCCCATCGGGGCCCGTCCGTCCCGGACTCTCTGCTCCTCCTGGGGAGCTCCGCCACCACCTCCTCCCCCGCCCCTACCCCTCCGCCGCCGCCTCCCAAGACCGCGCCTCAGGCTCAAGGCCCCCCCCCCCCCCCCTTGACACCGGGTGGCCCGGCTCCACACCCGTTCCCCTTCCCGGGATCCGGACACGGGGACATCAGGGTCCCCGCCTCCGTCCGCACCAGCAGTGGCGGCAGTCCTCCAGGTTCCCGTGCGCGTCCTGGCGGGGCTGCAGGGGGCACGCGGCCACAGGCCCGGCACCCCCTGGCCCGGCCCGGGTGTCTGAGTCACCCCGCTCCAGTCCCGCCCAGACGTGGCTTGGGGCTTCCCGGGCCCGACCGGCCAGGCCCCCAGGCCCCCGGACTGGACTCCCTCCACGTCACTCCCGGGGCCCCTCCACGCGGGACAGAGAGCACGGCGCCGGGCTCCCGGATCCCCTCGAGAAGTTTCCGCTTGATGGCAGTATTGCACCGCGAATGCCAGCCGGCCCTTCCCCCAGGGCCTCTCCCTCCGCCCTCTGCCAGAAGAAAAAAAGGCCACGCCAGAGAACTCGGCAGCCAAGCCAGTGTCCGCTGTCCCTCGCCCCAACATGGCGGCGCTCGTGTCAAGGGCCGGGCCCCTCGGGGTGAGGGTGGAGGGGTGGCGGGTGGCGGGTGGCGGGTTCGGCCGCGGGCCAACGGGCCCGCGGGCGAGCAAGCAAGCACCCCGCTTCTGAGGCTCCCGGGATCGGAGCCCGTCCCCTGGGCTGGGGGGCCCAGCTCCGTTTGCCCCCGTGGGCCAGTCAATAGTCAGGCACGCATCTGCCAGTCCAGTGCCCCGAAGGAGGCTCCCGCTCTGGCTCTGGATCACGCGGACCGACCTCCGTGGAGGCCCCGGCTGTCCCGGTGGCCCACACACGGGTGGAAGAAGGTCCGGGATGGGTCGTGCCTTCCCGTCCACACGCGTCCACGAGCAGCCCCCGAGCGTCCGCGGGTGACTCCCCGCGCCGCCGCCGCGTGCCAAAGGCAGCGTGAGCGTGTTGCCCCTTCCCCTCACACACGTCAGCTTCCCGGAAGGCCCCTTAGTTTGTGGGGGACGGGGGTGGCACGAGGGGCTGTGCACGCTGTCCCCTTCCTTGGTCAAACCTGGCCCCGGGGCACCGAGGAGGCGGGCTGCATCTCCTGTCCCCGGTCTCCCTCCGATCCCCCCCCCCCCCCCACGCCTGAGATCCAGGCGGTGTCCAGGCGCCCTTTGGGTCCCGGCGCCCTCAGCGGCACCCGCGGAGCTCGGGCACCTGCCCAGGGGCGAGGAACCGGGTCTCCCTGGCCCCGAGACCGAGACCGAGGAGCAGGGAGGACTTCGCTGGCCTAGTCTTGCTTGACAAGCGGGGTGGGCAAGGTGGGCGGCGTTGCGCTGACTCTGCGGGATGAGAGGTCCTGCAGGGCCGAGCGGTCCCCGGGCAGGGTACCCCCGCAGCCTCTGTCACCGGTCCCGCCCTGGGGTGCCGTGGGGCCCGTGCCCGGACTCTGATTGGCGAGCCGGGCGCGAAGCCCAGCCCGGCACCACCGAGCTAGGGGACGCCCGCGTGACCCTCCCTTGGCGCGGCCCCGTGCCCCGCCATCGACCGTCGGGGCGGTCGACTTGTGTGGGAGCCGGACCCTTCCTTGCCAGGGCGGCGCGCGCCCCCTTCGGGGTCCTCGGTGGAGGACCGCCTGCTTGTGGAGGGTGTTCGGACCTGGGCTTCGTGGTCAGAAGGGAAGCCCCAGGGAGGCCGGTAGGCCTCGGGGAACGGACACTCGGTGGGGGGGTGGGGGGGGTGGCTTGGAGGCCCGGGCAGTCGAGGGCGTCCGCGATGGCCCTTTGGAGCTGAGTCAGGCCCGGGCCTTCCTTGCAGGGGTCAGGAGAGGCTAAGTGAAGGCGGCGGGGGGGGGGGGGGGGGGGGGGGCGGCGCGAAGGCGACCCGAGACCGGCAGTGGAGGCAAGTCACCCTCACCCTCAGGCCGACCACCCGCCGCTTCTAGCTCCCTTCCCGTGGGCCCGGGAGGCGGACGGCCCGACAAGAGTTGCCTGGACCCGTGCTTCGGACTTTGCCCGTGCGGGCCTGTCTTGGGGGAAACGTGTCCCTTTGCGGGGCCTCTTGGCTCCAGGTTTAAAGATCACGCCCCCCGCCCCCCACCCCCCCACCCCCACTCCCACCCACCCCCCAGCGTCTTCTTGCTCAGTCTGGTCTGCCGCCGGCCCCAGCTCTCGGGTCGTGAATGGGATTTGTGTCCAGTGGGGCGTCGTTCAGCCAGGCTTCGTAGAACTGAAACGTGGGAAGCGCCACCAGAGGGACCCTCTGGAGGTGTTGGGGGGTGGGGGTGGAGTTGCATGCCACAGATGGGACCGGGACATCCCTCCCTGCCCTAGGAAGCATGAGGTCGTGGGCCTCTTGGGAGAAGCGGCCTCTCCCGTTTGCCAGAGGGCAGAAAGCACACCTGTTCCCCGAGGGTTGACGTTGGAGGAGCCTCGAGCCATTCGGGAGCGTGGAGAGGGTTCCCCGTGCGTGACGGGAGCACCGTTACACCCTTGGGGACGGAATCGGGGTCGAAACGGACACCTGTCATCCACCCATTCGGGTGCTTGCTGTGGGGTGTGTGGGCCACCTCCTGAGGTTTTGAGAAGGGTGACCTCCAAGTGTGGTCTCCCAGTGTTTGGGTTTTGGGGGGGTGGTGGTGCGGGGAGAGTGAGTGTATCTGCCTGGAATATGTGTGTTCACGTGAATGAGCGTGAGCGGCCGTGAGTGAGAGACCGTGTGACCGTGTGTGGGGGAGGGTGGGGGGGTGGCGGGGGCGTATGTGGTTCTTCTGGCTTCTACTGGGGCCCTGGCACAAGAGGCGGGTTGTCAGGGTGCGCCCGTGATAGGGCCCTGAGGTGTTCTCCGTAGGATCTGGGCCGATTGATGGGCAAGAAGGGGCAAAGAGCAGCAGCGTCCGGCGTGTGCTGGCCTGAGCCCGCTAGGCCGTGACGGGCACGGGTCCCCGGGAGCCCGGGCACACGCGTGGGTGTGTTCCCCCCTCGCTGGGCTTCCTCCCGTCCCTTGGGAGCTGTCCAGAGGGGGCGCCTGCACCGGGCACGGGGCCGCTTTGGCGTCTGTGCTGCGGCTCCGGGCTGCCCTCCACAGTGACCCGAGTGGGCCTGGATCCACGCCTCAATTCCCGTGGCGGCTGGGGGGGGGGGGGCATCATGGGCGAAGGGCCGAGTCCTCGGGACCCCTCCGTCCCCTGGCCGCGGGACGTGGACCTCACTGTCGACCCCACGGCCAGAGCCGACCTTTTCGTCCGGCCGCTGGAGGCCTGAGGGGTGAGGCTGGCCTCTCGGGGGAGTCCTGATCCCGGGATCGGGCGCCCGCTGAGCCGGGGCCAGGCCGGGCCGGGGGCAGGGCTCTGGCCCCACCACCAGACCGGTGTGTCTCCCGAGGGCGCCCGAGGGCCTGCGGGGGTCCTGAGGGCGCCTGGCGCCTCGCAGGGTCCCGGGGCCGCCGCCGAGGGAGGCCCACGGCGGGCCCAGCCGGGCCCCGCCCGACCGTTGCGATCCCCAAAGCCGGCCGAGGGGAGGCCGAGGGCACCGAGGCTCCGCTGGGCTCCGCTCCAGGGGGCCTCAGATGCCTCAGGAGCCTCAGGAGCCTCAGAACCAGAAGCCTCAGAAGCCTCAGAAGCCTCAGAAGCCGGCGCGCTCCCCTAAAGCGAAAGCGGCCCAGACACGGGAGCCGCCATGTTGGAGCCCGGGTGGCCAGCGCTTGGCCTTTTTTCTTCGGCAAAGGGCGGAGGGAGAGGCCCTGGGGGAAGGGCCGGTTGGCATTGCTGGTGCAACACTGCCATCAAGCGGAATGCGTTGGCGATCCCCTGAGCCGCCGCCCGGTGGCTTCCGGGGGACGACTGGGCCCTGGGTGAAGTCAGAAGGGGCCGTTGGCGATCGCCAGGCGCCTGGCCCTTTTGGCAGGCGCTCCACGCTGGTCCGTTGACGACCAGCTCTGGAGCGAGCGTTGGCATTGGGACGCAGAGGCAGGAGTCAGGCAGCCGTTCCTTGACTGTCGTTGCCCTGAGGGCTGTGGTGGGACGTTGGAGAAGGTGGCCCAGAAAGGGAAACGGGGCGAGCTCAGAGGCCTGGCCCGGCCCGGGACGGGACGTGGCGGGGGTGGCGGTGGTGGTGGTGGTGGTGGCGATGGTGGCGGGAGCCGGCGGGAGCGGGCGGGAGCGGCGGCAGCTTGGCCTGGACTTGGCTGAGGGAAATGGGGGCACTGGGACCAGGCCTCCGCCAGAGAAGGGAAAGCCGCGGGACGTGGCAGTGCCGCTTCCCGGTACCCGTGTCAGGCAACAGCCTCTTGGTGGGCCCAGGCCGGGTTTTGGGCGGGGGGCGCGGGGGCAGGCGGCGGCGGCGGTGGCGGCTGAGGAGGAGGAGGAGGAGGAGGAGGAGGAGGAGGAGGAGGAGGAGGAGGAGGAGGAGGAGGAGGAGGCCGCCCGCTGGTGCTGCTGCTGCTCCGGCTCCCATCGGGGCCCGTCCGTCCCGGACTCTCTGCTCCTCCTGGGGAGCTCCGCCACCACCTCCTCCCCCGCCCCTACCCCTCCGCCGCCGCCTCCCAAGACCGCGCCTCAGGCTCAAGGCCCCCCCCCCCCCCCTTGACACCGGGTGGCCCGGCTCCACACCCGTTCCCCTTCCCGGGATCCGGACACGGGGACATCAGGGTCCCCGCCTCCGTCCGCACCAGCAGTGGCGGCAGTCCTCCAGGTTCCCGTGCGCGTCCTGGCGGGGCTGCAGGGGGCACGCGGCCACAGGCCCGGCACCCCCTGGCCCGGCCCGGGTGTCTGAGTCACCCCGCTCCAGTCCCGCCCAGACGTGGCTTGGGGCTTCCCGGGCCCGACCGGCCAGGCCCCCAGGCCCCCGGACTGGACTCCCTCCACGTCACTCCCGGGGCCCCTCCACGCGGGACAGAGAGCACGGCGCCGGGCTCCCGGATCCCCTCGAGAAGTTTCCGCTTGATGGCAGTATTGCACCGCGAATGCCAGCCGGCCCTTCCCCCAGGGCCTCTCCCTCCGCCCTCTGCCAGAAGAAAAAAAGGCCACGCCAGAGAACTCGGCAGCCAAGCCAGTGTCCGCTGTCCCTCGCCCCAACATGGCGGCGCTCGTGTCAAGGGCCGGGCCCCTCGGGGTGAGGGTGGAGGGGTGGCGGGTGGCGGGTGGCGGGTTCGGCCGCGGGCCAACGGGCCCGCGGGCGAGCAAGCAAGCACCCCCGCTTCTGAGGCTCCCGGGATCGGAGCCCCGTCCCCTGGGCTGGGGGGCCCAGCTCCGTTTGCCCCCGTGGGCCAGTCAATAGTCAGGCACGCATCTGCCAGTCCAGTGCCCCGAAGGAGGCTCCCGCTCTGGCTCTGGATCACGCGGACCGACCTCCGTGGAGGCCCCGGCTGTCCCGGTGGCCCACACACGGGTGGAAGAAGGTCCGGGATGGGTCGTGCCTTCCCGTCCACACGCGTCCACGAGCAGCCCCCGAGCGTCCGCGGGTGACTCCCCGCGCCGCCGCCGCGTGCCAAAGGCAGCGTGAGCGTGTTGCCCCTTCCCCTCACACACGTCAGCTTCCCGGAAGGCCCCTTAGTTTGTGGGGGACGGGGGTGGCACGAGGGGCTGTGCACGCTGTCCCCTTCCTTGGTCAAACCTGGCCCCGGGGCACCGAGGAGGCGGGCTGCATCTCCTGTCCCCGGTCTCCCTCCGATCCCCCCCCCCCCCCACGCCTGAGATCCAGGCGGTGTCCAGGCGCCCTTTGGGTCCCGGCGCCCTCAGCGGCACCCGCGGAGCTCGGGCACCTGCCCAGGGGCGAGGAACCGGGTCTCCCTGGCCCGAGACCGAGACCGAGGAGCAGGGAGGACTTCGCTGGCCTAGTCTTGCTTGACAAGCGGGGTGGGCAAGGTGGGCGGCGTTGCGCTGACTCTGCGGGATGAGAGGTCCTGCAGGGCCGAGCGGTCCCCGGGCAGGGTACCCCCGCAGCCTCTGTCACCGGTCCCGCCCTGGGGTGCCGTGGGGCCCGTGCCCGGACTCTGATTGGCGAGCCGGGCGCGAAGCCCAGCCCGGCACCACCGAGCTAGGGGACGCCCGCGTGACCCTCCCTTGGCGCGGCCCCGTGCCCCGCCATCGACCGTCGGGGCGGTCGACTTGTGTGGGAGCCGGACCCTTCCTTGCCAGGGCGGCGCGCGCCCCCTTCGGGGTCCTCGGTGGAGGACCGCCTGCTTGTGGAGGGTGTTCGGACCTGGGCTTCGTGGTCAGAAGGGAAGCCCCAGGGAGGCCGGTAGGCCTCGGGGAACGGACACTCGGTGGGGGGGTGGGGGGGGTGGCTTGGAGGCCCGGGCAGTCGAGGGCGTCCGCGATGGCCCTTTGGAGCTGAGTCAGGCCCGGGCCTTCCTTGCAGGGGTCAGGAGAGGCTAAGTGAAGGCGGCGGGGGGGGGGGGGGGGGGGGGGGCGGCGCGAAGGCGACCCGAGACCGGCAGTGGAGGCAAGTCACCCTCACCCTCAGGCCGACCACCCGCCGCTTCTAGCTCCCTTCCCGTGGGCCCGGGAGGCGGACGGCCCGACAAGAGTTGCCTGGACCCGTGCTTCGGACTTTGCCCGTGCGGGCCTGTCTTGGGGGAAACGTGTCCCTTTGCGGGGCCTCTTGGCTCCAGGTTTAAAGATCACGCCCCCCGCCCCCCACCCCCCCACCCCCACTCCCACCCACCCCCCAGCGTCTTCTTGCTCAGTCTGGTCTGCCGCCGGCCCCAGCTCTCGGGTCGTGAATGGGATTTGTGTCCAGTGGGGCGTCGTTCAGCCAGGCTTCGTAGAACTGAAACGTGGGAAGCGCCACCAGAGGGACCCTCTGGAGGTGTTGGGGGGTGGGGGTGGAGTTGCATGCCACAGATGGGACCGGGACATCCCTCCCTGCCCTAGGAAGCATGAGGTCGTGGGCCTCTTGGGAGAAGCGGCCTCTCCCGTTTGCCAGAGGGCAGAAAGCACACCTGTTCCCCGAGGGTTGACGTTGGAGGAGCCTCGAGCCATTCGGGAGCGTGGAGAGGGTTCCCCGTGCGTGACGGGAGCACCGTTACACCCTTGGGGACGGAATCGGGGTCGAAACGGACACCTGTCATCCACCCATTCGGGTGCTTGCTGTGGGGTGTGTGGGCCACCTCCTGAGGTTTTGAGAAGGGTGACCTCCAAGTGTGGTCTCCCAGTGTTTGGGTTTTGGGGGGGTGGTGGTGCGGGGAGAGTGAGTGTATCTGCCTGGAATATGTGTGTTCACGTGAATGAGCGTGAGCGGCCGTGAGTGAGAGACCGTGTGACCGTGTGTGGGGGAGGGTGGGGGGGTGGCGGGGGCGTATGTGGTTCTTCTGGCTTCTACTGGGGCCCTGGCACAAGAGGCGGGTTGTCAGGGTGCGCCCGTGATAGGGCCCTGAGGTGTTCTCCGTAGGATCTGGGCCGATTGATGGGCAAGAAGGGGCAAAGAGCAGCAGCGTCCGGCGTGTGCTGGCCTGAGCCCGCTAGGCCGTGACGGGCACGGGTCCCGGGAGCCCGGGCACACGCGTGGGTGTGTTCCCCCCTCGCTGGGCTTCCTCCCGTCCCTTGGGAGCTGTCCAGAGGGGGCGCCTGCACCGGGCACGGGGCCGCTTTGGCGTCTGTGCTGCGGCTCCGGGCTGCCCTCCACAGTGACCCGAGTGGGCCTGGATCCACGCCTCAATTCCCGTGGCGGCTGGGGGGGGGGGGGGCATCATGGGCGAAGGGCCGAGTCCTCGGGACCCCTCCGTCCCCTGGCCGCGGGACGTGGACCTCACTGTCGACCCCACGGCCAGAGCCGACCTTTTCGTCCGGCCGCTGGAGGCCTGAGGGGTGAGGCTGGCCTCTCGGGGGAGTCCTGATCCCGGGATCGGGCGCCCGCTGAGCCGGGGCCAGGCCGGGCCGGGGGCAGGGCTCTGGCCCCACCACCAGACCGGTGTGTCTCCCGAGGGCGCCCGAGGGCCTGCGGGGGTCCTGAGGGCGCCTGGCGCCTCGCAGGGTCCCGGGGCCGCCGCCGAGGGAGGCCCACGGCGGGCCCAGCCGGGCCCCGCCCGACCGTTGCGATCCCCAAAGCCGGCCGAGGGGAGGCCGAGGGCACCGAGGCTCCGCTGGGCTCCGCTCCAGGGGGCCTCAGATGCCTCAGGAGCCTCAGGAGCCTCAGAAGCCTCAGAAGCCTCAGAAGCCTCAGAAGCCTCAGAAGCCGGCGCGCTCCCCTAAAGCGGAAAGCGGCCCAGACACGGGAGCCGCCATGTTGGAGCCCGGGTGGCCAGCGCTTGGCCTTTTTTCTTCGGCAAAGGGCGGAGGGAGAGGCCCTGGGGGAAGGGCCGGTTGGCATTGCTGGTGCAACACTGCCATCAAGCGGAATGCGTTGGCGATCCCCTGAGCCGCCGCCCGGTGGCTTCCGGGGGACGACTGGGCCCTGGGTGAAGTCAGAAGGGGCCGTTGGCGATCGCCAGGCGCCTGGCCCTTTTGGCAGGCGCTCCACGCTGGTCCGTTGACGACCAGCTCTGGAGCGAGCGTTGGCATTGGGACGCAGAGGCAGGAGTCAGGCAGCCGTTCCTTGACTGTCGTTGCCCTGAGGGCTGTGGTGGGACGTTGGAGAAGGTGGCCCAGAAAGGGAAACGGGGCGAGCTCAGAGGCCTGGCCCGGCCCGGGACGGGACGTGGCGGGGGTGGCGGTGGTGGTGGTGGTGGTGGCGATGGTGGCGGGAGCCGGCGGGAGCGGGCGGGAGCGGCGGCAGCTTGGCCTGGACTTGGCTGAGGGAAATGGGGGCACTGGGACCAGGCCTCCGCCAGAGAAGGGAAAGCCGCGGGACGTGGCAGTGCCGCTTCCCGGTACCCGTGTCAGGCAACAGCCTCTTGGTGGGCCCAGGCCGGGTTTTGGGCGGGGGGCGCGGGGGCAGGCGGCGGCGGCGGTGGCGGCTGAGGAGGAGGAGGAGGGGAGGAGGAGGAGGAGGAGGAGGAGGAGGAGGAGGAGGAGGAGGCCGCCCGCTGGTGCTGCTGCTGCTCCGGCTCCCATCGGGGCCCGTCCGTCCCGGACTCTCTGCTCCTCCTGGGGAGCTCCGCCACCACCTCCTCCCCCGCCCCTACCCCTCCGCCGCCGCCTCCCAAGACCGCGCCTCAGGCTCAAGGCCCCCCCCCCCCCCCTTGACACCGGGTGGCCCGGCTCCACACCCGTTCCCCTTCCCGGGATCCGGACACGGGGACATCAGGGTCCCCGCCTCCGTCCGCACCAGCAGTGGCGGCAGTCCTCCAGGTTCCCGTGCGCGTCCTGGCGGGGCTGCAGGGGGCACGCGGCCACAGGCCCGGCACCCCCTGGCCCGGCCCGGGTGTCTGAGTCACCCGCTCCAGTCCC
The DNA here is from genome assembly GCF_905146905.1 of Nyctereutes procyonoides. Taxonomy (NCBI): domain Eukaryota; kingdom Metazoa; phylum Chordata; class Mammalia; order Carnivora; family Canidae; genus Nyctereutes; species Nyctereutes procyonoides. The sequence continues at coordinate 121,761 of NW_026575001.1, read as the reverse complement.
GCCCAGACGTGGCTTGGGGCTTCCGGGCCCGACCGGCCAGGCCCCAGGCCCCGGACTGGACTCCCTCCACGTCACTCCCGGGGCCCCTCCACGCGGGACAGAGAGCACGGCGCCGGGCTCCCGGATCCCTCGAGAAGTTTCCGCTTGATGGCAGTATTGCACCGCGAATGCCAGCCGGCCCTTCCCCCAGGGCCTCTCCCTCCGCCCTCTGCCAGAAGAAAAAAAGGCCACGCCAGAGAACTCGGCAGCCAAGCCAGTGTCCGCTGTCCCTCGCCCCAACATGGCGGCGCTCGTGTCAAGGGCCGGGCCCCTCGGGGTGAGGGTGGAGGGGTGGCGGGTGGCGGGTGGCGGGTTCGGCCGCGGGCCAACGGGCCCGCGGGCGAGCAAGCAAGCACCCCCGCTTCTGAGGCTCCGGGATCGGAGCCCCGTCCCCTGGGCTGGGGGGCCCAGCTCCGTTTGCCCCGTGGGCCAGTCAATAGTCAGGCACGCATCTGCCAGTCCAGTGCCCCGAAGGAGGCTCCCGCTCTGGCTCTGGATCACGCGGACCGACCTCCGTGGAGGCCCGGCTGTCCCGGTGGCCCACACACGGGTGGAAGAAGGTCCGGGATGGGTCGTGCCTTCCCGTCCACACGCGTCCACGAGCAGCCCCCGAGCGTCCGCGGGTGACTCCCCGCGCCGCCGCCGCGTGCCAAAGGCAGCGTGAGCGTGTTGCCCCTTCCCCTCACACACGTCAGCTTCCCGGAAGGCCCCTTAGTTTGTGGGGGACGGGGGTGGCACGAGGGGCTGTGCACGCTGTCCCCTTCCTTGGTCAAACCTGGCCCGGGGCACCGAGGAGGCGGGCTGCATCTCCTGTCCCCGGTCTCCCTCCGATCCCCCCCCCCCCCCCACGCCTGAGATCCAGGCGGTGTCCAGGCGCCCTTTGGGTCCCGGCGCCCTCAGCGGCACCCGCGGAGCTCGGGCACCTGCCCAGGGGCGAGGAACCGGGTCTCCCTGGCCCCGAGACCGAGACCGAGGAGCAGGGAGGACTTCGCTGGCCTAGTCTTGCTTGACAAGCGGGGTGGGCAAGGTGGGCGGCGTTGCGCTGACTCTGCGGGATGAGAGGTCCTGCAGGGCCGAGCGGTCCCCGGGCAGGGTACCCCCGCAGCCTCTGTCACCGGTCCCGCCCTGGGGTGCCGTGGGGCCCGTGCCCGGACTCTGATTGGCGAGCCGGGCGCGAAGCCCAGCCCGGCACCACCGAGCTAGGGGACGCCCGCGTGACCCTCCCTTGGCGCGGCCCGTGCCCCGCCATCGACCGTCGGGGCGGTCGACTTGTGTGGGAGCCGGACCCTTCCTTGCCAGGGCGGCGCGCGCCCCCTTCGGGGTCCTCGGTGGAGGACCGCCTGCTTGTGGAGGGTGTTCGGACCTGGGCTTCGTGGTCAGAAGGGAAGCCCCAGGGAGGCCGGTAGGCCTCGGGGAACGGACACTCGGTGGGGGGGTGGGGGGGGTGGCTTGGAGGCCCGGGCAGTCGAGGGCGTCCGCGATGGCCCTTTGGAGCTGAGTCAGGCCCGGGCCTTCCTTGCAGGGGTCAGGAGAGGCTAAGTGAAGGCGGCGGCGCGGAAGGCGACCCGAGACCGGCAGTGGAGGCAAGTCACCCTCACCCTCAGGCGACCACCCGCCGCTTCTAGCTCCCTTCCCGTGGGCCCGGGAGGCGGACGGCCCGACAAGAGTTGCCTGGACCCGTGCTTCGGACTTTGCCCGTGCGGGCCTGTCTTGGGGGAAACGTGTCCCTTTGCGGGGCCTCTTGGCTCCAGGTTTAAAGATCACGCCCCCCGCCCCCCACCCCCCCACCCCCACTCCCACCCACCCCCCAGCGTCTTCTTGCTCAGTCTGGTCTGCCGCCGGCCCCAGCTCTCGGGTCGTGAATGGGATTTGTGTCCAGTGGGGCGTCGTTCAGCCAGGCTTCGTAGAACTGAAACGTGGGAAGCGCCACCAGAGGGACCCTCTGGAGGTGTTGGGGGGTGGGGGTGGAGTTGCATGCCACAGATGGGACCGGGACATCCCTCCCTGCCCTAGGAAGCATGAGGTCGTGGGCCTCTTGGGAGAAGCGGCCTCTCCCGTTTGCCAGAGGGCAGAAAGCACACCTGTTCCCCGAGGGTTGACGTTGGAGGAGCCTCGAGCCATTCGGGAGCGTGGAGAGGGTTCCCCGTGCGTGACGGGAGCACCGTTACACCCTTGGGGACGGAATCGGGGTCGAAACGGACACCTGTCATCCACCCATTCGGGTGCTTGCTGTGGGGTGTGTGGGCCACCTCCTGAGGTTTTGAGAAGGGTGACCTCCAAGTGTGGTCTCCCAGTGTTTGGGTTTTGGGGGGGTGGTGGTGCGGGGAGAGTGAGTGTATCTGCCTGGAATATGTGTGTTCACGTGAATGAGCGTGAGCGGCCGTGAGTGAGAGACCGTGTGACCGTGTGTGGGGGAGGGTGGGGGGGTGGCGGGGGCGTATGTGGTTCTTCTGGCTTCTACTGGGGCCCTGGCACAAGAGGCGGGTTGTCAGGGTGCGCCCGTGATAGGGCCCTGAGGTGTTCTCCGTAGGATCTGGGCCGATTGATGGGCAAGAAGGGGCAAAGAGCAGCAGCGTCCGGCGTGTGCTGGCCTGAGCCCGCTAGGCCGTGACGGGCACGGGTCCCGGGAGCCCGGGCACACGCGTGGGTGTGTTCCCCCCTCGCTGGGCTTCCTCCCGTCCTTGGGAGCTGTCCAGAGGGGGCGCCTGCACCGGGCACGGGGCCGCTTTGGCGTCTGTGCTGCGGCTCCGGGCTGCCCTCCACAGTGACCCGAGTGGGCCTGGATCCACGCCTCAATTCCCGTGGCGGCTGGGGGGGGGGGGGCATCATGGGCGAAGGGCCGAGTCCTCGGGACCCCTCCGTCCCCTGGCCGCGGGACGTGGACCTCACTGTCGACCCCACGGCCAGAGCCGACCTTTTCGTCCGGCCGCTGGAGGCCTGAGGGGTGAGGCTGGCCTCTCGGGGGAGTCCTGATCCGGGGATCGGGCGCCCGCTGAGCCGGGGCCAGGCCGGGCCGGGGGCAGGGCTCTGGCCCCACCACCAGACCGGTGTGTCTCCCGAGGGCGCCCGAGGGCCTGCGGGGGTCCTGAGGGCGCCTGGCGCCTCGCAGGGTCCCGGGGCCGCCGCCGAGGGAGGCCCACGGCGGGCCAGCCGGGCCCCGCCCGACCGTTTGCGATCCCCAAAGCCGGCCGAGGGTGAGGCCGAGGGCACCGAGGCTCCGCTGGGCTCCGCTCCAGGGGGCCTCAGATGCCTCAGGAGCCTCAGGAGCCTCAGAAGCCTCAGAAGCCTCAGAAGCCTCAGAAGCCGGGCGCGCTCCCCTAAAGCGAAAGCGGCCCAGACACGGGAGCCGCCATGTTGGAGCCGGGTGGCCAGCGCTTGGCCTTTTTTTTCGGCAAAGGGCGGAGGGACGAGGCCCTGGGGGGAAGGGCCGGTTGGCATTGCTGGTGCAACACTGCCATCAAGCGGAATGCGTTGGCGATCCCCTGAGCCGCCGCCCGGTGGCTTCCGGGGGACGACTGGGCCCTGGGTGAAGTCAGAAGGGGCGTTGGCGATCGCCAGGCGCCTGGCCCTTTGGCAGGCGCTCCACGCTGGTCCGTTGACGACCAGCTCTGGAGCGAGCGTTGGCATTGGGACGCAGAGGCAGGAGGAGTCAGGCAGCCGTTCCTTGACTGTCGTTTGCCCTGAGGGCTGTGGTGGGACGTTGGAGGAAGGTGGCCAGAAAGGGAAACGGGCGAGCTCAGAGGCCTGGCCCGGCCCGGGACGGGACGTGGCGGGGGTGGCGGTGGTGGTGGTGGTGGTGGCGATGGTGGCGGGAGCCGGCGGGAGCGGGCGGGGAGCGGCGGCAGCTTGGCCTGGACTTGGCTGAGGGAAATGGGGGGCACTGGGACCAGGCCTCCGCCAGAGAAGGGAAAGCCGCGGGACGTGGCAGTGCCGCTTCCGGTACCCGTGTCAGGCAACAGCCTCTTGGTGGGCCAGGCCGGGTTTTGGGCGGGGGGCGCGGGGGCAGGCGGCGGCGGCGGGTGGCGGCTGAGGGAGGAGGAGGAGGAGGAGGAGGAGGAGGAGGAGGAGGAGGAGGAGGAGGAGGAGGGGAGGAGGAGGCCGCCCGCTGGTGCTGCTGCTGCTCGGCTCCCATCGGGGCCCGTCGTCCCGGACTCTCTGCTCCTCCTGGGGAGCTCCGCCACCACCTCCTCCCCCGCCCCTACCCTCCGCCGCCGCCTCCAAGACCGCGCCTCAGGCTCAAGGCCCCCCCCCCCCCCCCTTGACACCGGGTGGCCCGGCTCCACACCCGTTCCCCTTCCCGGGATCCGGACACGGGGACATCAGGGTCCCCGCCTCCGTCCGCACCAGCAGTGGCGGCAGTCCTCCAGGTTCCCGTGCGCGTCTGGCGGGGCTGCAGGGGGCACGCGGCCACAGGCCCGGCACCCCTGGCCGGCCCGGGTGTCTGAGTCACCCCGCTCCAGTCCCGCCCAGACGTGGCTTGGGGCTTCCCGGGCCCGACCGGCCAGGCCCCCAGGCCCCGGACTGGACTCCCTCCACGTCACTCCCGGGGCCCCTCCACGCGGGACAGAGAGCACGGCGCCGGGCTCCGGATCCCCTCGAGAAGTTTCCGCTTGATGGCAGTATTGCACCGCGAATGCCAGCCGGCCCTTCCCCCAGGGCCTCTCCCTCCGCCCTCTGCCAGAAGAAAAAAAGGCCACGCCAGAGAACTCGGCAGCCAAGCAGTGTCCGCTGTCCCTCGCCCCAACATGGCGGCGCTCGTGTCAAGGGCCGGGCCTCTCGGGGTGAGGGTGGAGGGGGTGGCGGGTGGGGGTGGCGGGTTCGGCCGCGGGCCAACGGGCCCGCGGGCGAGCAAGCAAGCACCCCCGCTTCTGAGGCTCCGGGATCGGAGCCCCGTCCCCTGGGCTGGGGGGCCAGCTCCGTTTGCCCCGTGGGCCAGTCAATAGTCAGGCACGCATCTGCCAGTCCAGTGCCCGAAGGAGGCTCCCGCTCTGGCTCTGGATCACGCGGACCGACCTCCGTGGAGGCCCGGCTGTCCCGGTGGGCCCACACACGGGTGGATGAAGGTCCGGGATGGGTCGTGCCTTCCCGTCCACACGCGTCCACGAGCAGCCCCCGAGCGTCCGCGGGTGACTCCCCGCGCCGCCGCCGCGTGCCAAAGGCAGCGTGAGCGTGTTGCCCTTCCCTCACACACGTCAGCTTCCCGGAAGGCCCTTAGTTTGTGTGGGGGGGCGGGGGTGGCACGAGGGGCTGTGCACGCTGTCCCCTTCCTTGGTCAAACCTGGCCCGGGGGCACCGAGGAGGCGGGCTGCATCTCCTGTCCCCGGTCTCCCTCCGATCCCCCCCCCCCACCCCACGCCTGAGATCCAGGCGGTGTCCAGGCGCCCTTTGGGTCCGGCGCCCTCAGCGGCACCCGCGGAGCTCGGGCACCTGCCCAGGGGCGAGGAACCGGGTCTCCCTGGCCCCGAGACCGAGGACCGAGGAGCAGGGAGGACCTTCGCTGGCCTAGTCTTGCTTGACAAGCGGGGTGGGCAAGGTGGGCGGCGTTTTGCGCTGACTCTGCGGGATTGAGAGGTCCTGCAGGGCCGAGCGGTCCCCGGGCAGGGTACCCCCGCAGCCTCTGTCACCGGTCCGCCCTGGGGTGCCGTGGGGCCCGTGCCCGGACTCTGATTGGCGAGCCGGGCGCGAAGCCCAGCCCAGGCACCACCGAGCTAGGGGGAGACGCCCGCGTGACCCTCCCCTTGGGCGCGGCCCCGTGCCCGCCCATGGACCGTCGGGGCGGGTTTCTTCGACTTGTGTGTGGAGCCGGACCCTTCCTTGCCAGGGCGGCGCGCGCGCCCCCTTCGGGGTCCTCGGTGGAGGACCGCCTGCTTGTGGAGGGTGTTCGGACCTGGGCTTCGTGGTTCAGAAGGGAAAGCCCAGGGAGGCCGGTTAGGCCTCGGGGGAACGGACACTCGGTGGGGGGGTGGGGGGGGGGTGGCTTGGAGGCCCGGGCAGTCGAGGGCGTCCGCGATGGCCCTTTGGAGCTGAGTCAGGCCGGGCCTTCCTTGCAGGGGTCAGGAAGAGGCTAAGTGAAGGCGGCGGGGGGGGGGGGGGGCGGGGGGGGGGCGGCGCGAAGGCGACCCTGGACCGGCAGTGGAGGCAAGTCACCCTCACCCTTCAGGCCGACCACCCGCCGCTTCTAGCTCCCTTCCCGTGGGCCCGGGAGGCGGACGGCCGACAAGAGTTGCCTGGACCCGTGCTTCGGACTTTGCCCGTGCGGGCCTGTCTTGGGGAAAACGTGTCCCTTTGCGGGGCCTCTTGGCTCCAGGTTTAAAGATCACGCCCCCCGCCCCCACCCCCCACCCCCCCACCCCCACTCCCACCCACCCCCAGCGTCTTCTTGCTCAGTCTGGTCTGCCGCCGGCCCCAGCTCTCGGGTCGTGAATGGGATTTGTGTCCAGTGGGGCGTCGTTCAGCCAGGCTTCGTAGAACTGAAACGTGGGGAAGCGCCACCAGAGGGACCCTTGGAGGTGTTGGGGGGTGGGGGTGGAGTTGCATGCCACAGATGGGACCGGGACATCCCTCCCTGCCCTAGGAAGATGAGGTCGTGGGCCTCTTGGGAGAAGAAGCGGCCTCTCCCGTTTGCCAGAGGGCAGAAAGCACACCTGTTCCCGAGGGTTGACGTTGGAGGAGCCTCGAGCCATTCGGGAGCGTGGAGAGGGTTCCCCGTGCGTGACGGGAGCACCGTTACACCCTTGGGGACGGAATCGGGGGTCGAAACGGACACCTGTCATCCACCCATTCGGGTGCTTGCTGTGGGGTGTGTGGGCCACCTCCTGAGGTTTTGAGAAGGGTGACCTCCAAGTGTGGTCTCCCAGTGTTTGGGTTTTGGGGGGGTGGTGGTGCGGGGGAGAGAGAGTGAGTGTATCTGCCTGGAAATATGTGTGTTCACGTGAATGAGCTGTGAGCGGCCGTGAGTGAGAGACCGTTGTGACGTGTTGTGTGGGGGGAGGGTGGGGGGGTGGCGGGGGTGTATGTGGTTCTTCTGGCTTCTACTGGGGCCCTGGCACAAGAGGCGGGTTGTCAGGGTGCGCCCGTGATAGGGCCCTGAGGTGTTCTCCGTAGGATCTGGGCGATTGATGGGCAAGAAGGGGCAAAGAGCAGCAGCGTCCGGCGTGGTGCTGGCCTGAGCCCGCTAGGCCGTGACGGGCACGGGTCCCCGGGAGCCCGGGCACACGCGTGGGTGTGTTCCCCCCTCGCTGGGCTTCCTCCCGTCCCTTGGGAGCTGTCAGAGGGGGCGCCTGCACCGGGCACGGGGCCGCTTTGGCGTCTGTGTGCTGCGGCTCCGGGCTGCCCTCCACAGTGACCCGAGTGGGCCTGGGATCCACGCCTCAATTCCCGTGGCGGTGGGGGGGGGGGGGCATCATGGGCGAAGGGGCCGTGTCCTCGGGACCCCTCCGTCCCCTGGCCGCGGGACGCTGGACCTCACTGTCGACCCCACGGCCAGAGCCGACCTTTTTCGTCCGGCCGCTGGAGGCCTGAGGGGTGAGGCTGGGCCTCTCGGGGGAGTTCCTGATCCCGGGATCGGCGCGCCCGCCTAGAGCCGGGGCCAGGCCGGGCAGGGGGGCAGGGCTCTGGCCCCACCACCAGACCGGAGTGCTCTCCCGAGGGCGCCCGAGGGCCTGCGGGGGTCCTGAGGGCGCCTGGCGCCTCGCAGGGTCCCGGGGCCGCCGCCGAGGGAGGCCCACGGCGGGCCCATGCCGGGCCCCGCCCGACCGTTGCGATCCCCAAAGCCGGCCGAGGGGAGGCCGAGGGCCACGAGGCTCGCTGGGCTCCGCTCCAGGGGGCCTCTGATGCCTCAGGAGCCTCAGGGCCTCAGAAGCTCAGAAGCCTCAGAAGCCTCAGAAAGCCGGCGCGCTCCCCTAAAGCGGAAAGCGGCCCAGACACGGGAAGCCGCCATGTTGGAGCCCGGGTGGCCAGCGCTGGGCCTTTTTTCTTCGGCAAAGGGCGGAGGGAGAGGAGGCCCTGGGGGACGGGTCCGGTTGGCATTGCTGGTGCAACACTGCCATCAAGCGGAAATGCGTTGGCGATCCCTGAGCCGCCGCCCGGTGGCTTCCGGGGGACGACTGGGCCCTGGGTGAAGTCAGAAGGGGCCGTTGGCGATCGCCAGGCGCCTGGCCCTTTTGGCAGGCGCTCCACGCTGGTCCGTTGACGACCAGCTCTGGAGCGAGCGTTGGCATTGGGACGCAGAGGCAGGAGTCAGGCAGCCGTTCCTTGACTGTCGTTGCCCTGAGGGCTGTGGTGGGACGTTGGAGAAGGTGGCCCAGAAAGGGAAACGGGGCGAGCTCAGAGGCCTGGCCCGGCCCGGGACGGGACGTGGCGGGGGTGGCGGTGGTGGTGGTGGTGGTGGCGATGGTGGCGGGAGCCGGCGGGAGCGGGCGGGAGCGGCGGCAGCTTGGCCTGGACTTGGCTGAGGGAAATGGGGGCACTGGGACCAGGCCTCCGCCAGAGAAGGGAAAGCCGCGGGACGTGGCAGTGCCGCTTCCCGGTACCCGTGTCAGGCAACAGCCTCTTGGTGGGCCCAGGCCGGGTTTTGGGCGGGGGGCGCGGGGGCAGGCGGCGGCGGCGGTGGCGGCTGAGGAGGAGGAGGAGGAGGAGGAGGAGGAGGAGGAGGAGGAGGAGGAGGAGGAGGAGGAGGAGGCCGCCCGCTGGTGCTGCTGCTGCTCCGGCTCCCATCGGGGCCCGTCCGTCCCGGACTCTCTGCTCCTCCTGGGGAGCTCCGCCACCACCTCCTCCCCCGCCCCTACCCCTCCGCCGCCGCCTCCCAAGACCGCGCCTCAGGCTCAAGGCCCCCCCCCCCCCCCCCTTGACACCGGGTGGCCCGGCTCCACACCCGTTCCCCTTCCCGGGATCCGGACACGGGGACATCAGGGTCCCGCCTCCGTCCGCACCAGCAGTGGCGGCAGTCCTCCAGGTTCCCGTGCGCGTCCTGGCGGGGCTGCAGGGGGCACGCGGCCACAGGCCCGGCACCCCCTGGCCCGGCCCGGGTGTCTGAGTCACCCCGCTCCAGTCCCGCCCAGACGTGGCTTGGGGCTTCCCGGGCCCGACCGGCCAGGCCCCCAGGCCCCCGGACTGGACTCCCTCCACGTCACTCCCGGGGCCCCTCCACGCGGGACAGAGAGCACGGCGCCGGGCTCCCGGATCCCCTCGAGAAGTTTCCGCTTGATGGCAGTATTGCACCGCGAATGCCAGCCGGCCCTTCCCCCAGGGCCTCTCCCTCCGCCCTCTGCCAGAAGAAAAAAAGGCCACGCCAGAGAACTCGGCAGCCAAGCCAGTGTCCGCTGTCCCTCGCCCCAACATGGCGGCGCTCGTGTCAAGGGCCGGGCCCCTCGGGGTGAGGGTGGAGGGGTGGCGGGTGGCGGGTGGCGGGTTCGGCCGCGGGCCAACGGGCCCGCGGGCGAGCAAGCAAGCACCCCCGCTTCTGAGGCTCCCGGGATCGGAGCCCCGTCCCCTGGGCTGGGGGGCCCAGCTCCGTTTGCCCCCGTGGGCCAGTCAATAGTCAGGCACGCATCTGCCAGTCCAGTGCCCCGAAGGAGGCTCCCGCTCTGGCTCTGGATCACGCGGACCGACCTCCGTGGAGGCCCCGGCTGTCCCGGTGGCCCACACACGGGTGGAAGAAGGTCCGGGATGGGTCGTGCCTTCCCGTCCACACGCGTCCACGAGCAGCCCCCGAGCGTCCGCGGGTGACTCCCCGCGCCGCCGCCGCGTGCCAAAGGCAGCGTGAGCGTGTTGCCCCTTCCCCTCACACACGTCAGCTTCCCGGAAGGCCCCTTAGTTTGTGGGGGACGGGGGTGGCACGAGGGGCTGTGCACGCTGTCCCCTTCCTTGGTCAAACCTGGCCCCGGGGCACCGAGGAGGCGGGCTGCATCTCCTGTCCCCGGTCTCCCTCCGATCCCCCCCCCCCCCCCACGCCTGAGATCCAGGCGGTGTCCAGGCGCCCTTTGGGTCCCGGCGCCCTCAGCGGCACCCGCGGAGCTCGGGCACCTGCCCAGGGGCGAGGAACCGGGTCTCCCTGGCCCCGAGACCGAGACCGAGGAGCAGGGAGGACTTCGCTGGCCTAGTCTTGCTTGACAAGCGGGGTGGGCAAGGTGGGCGGCGTTGCGCTGACTCTGCGGGATGAGAGGTCCTGCAGGGCCGAGCGGTCCCCGGGCAGGGTACCCCCGCAGCCTCTGTCACCGGTCCCGCCCTGGGGTGCCGTGGGGCCCGTGCCCGGACTCTGATTGGCGAGCCGGGCGCGAAGCCCAGCCCGGCACCACCGAGCTAGGGGACGCCCGCGTGACCCTCCCTTGGCGCGGCCCCGTGCCCCGCCATCGACCGTCGGGGCGGTCGACTTGTGTGGGAGCCGGACCCTTCCTTGCCAGGGCGGCGCGCGCCCCTTCGGGGTCCTCGGTGGAGGACCGCCTGCTTGTGGAGGGTGTTCGGACCTGGGCTTCGTGGTCAGAAGGGAAGCCCCAGGGAGGCCGGTAGGCCTCGGGGAACGGACACTCGGTGGGGGGGTGGGGGGGGTGGCTTGGAGGCCCGGGCAGTCGAGGGCGTCCGCGATGGCCCTTTGGAGCTGAGTCAGGCCCGGGCCTTCCTTGCAGGGGTCAGGAGAGGCTAAGTGAAGGCGGCGGGGGGGGGGGGGGGGGGGGGGGGCGGCGCGAAGGCGACCCGAGACCGGCAGTGGAGGCAAGTCACCCTCACCCTCAGGCCGACCACCCGCCGCTTCTAGCTCCCTTCCCGTGGGCCCGGGAGGCGGACGGCCCGACAAGAGTTGCCTGGACCCGTGCTTCGGACTTTGCCCGTGCGGGCCTGTCTTGGGGGAAACGTGTCCCTTTGCGGGGCCTCTTGGCTCCAGGTTTAAAGATCACGCCCCCCGCCCCCACCCCCACCCCCCCACCCCCACTCCCACCCACCCCCCAGCGTCTTCTTGCTCAGTCTGGTCTGCCGCCGGCCCCAGCTCTCGGGTCGTGAATGGGATTTGTGTCCAGTGGGGCGTCGTTCAGCCAGGCTTCGTAGAACTGAAACGTGGGAAGCGCCACCAGAGGGACCCTCTGGAGGTGTTGGGGGGTGGGGGTGGAGTTGCATGCCACAGATGGGACCGGGACATCCCTCCCTGCCCTAGGAAGCATGAGGTCGTGGGCCTCTTGGGAGAAGCGGCCTCTCCCGTTTGCCAGAGGGCAGAAAGCACACCTGTTCCCCGAGGGTTGACGTTGGAGGAGCCTCGAGCCATTCGGGAGCGTGGAGAGGGTTCCCCGTGCGTGACGGGAGCACCGTTACACCCTTGGGGACGGAATCGGGGTCGAAACGGACACTGTCATCCACCCATTCGGGTGCTTGCTGTGGGGTGTGTGGGCCACCTCCTGAGGTTTTGAGAAGGGTGACCTCCAAGTGTGGTCTCCCAGTGTTTGGGTTTTGGGGGGGTGGTGGTGCGGGGAGAGTGAGTGTATCTGCTGGAATATGTGTGTTCACGTGAATGAGCGTGAGCGGCCGTGAGTGAGAGACCGTGTGACCGTGTGTGGGGGAGGGTGGGGGGGTGGCGGGGGCGTATGTGGTTCTTCTGGCTTCTACTGGGGCCCTGGCACAAGAGGCGGGTTGTCAGGGTGCGCCCGTGATAGGGCCCTGAGGTGTTCTCCGTAGGATCTGGGCCGATTGATGGGCAAGAAGGGGCAAAGAGCAGCAGCGTCCGGCGTGTGCTGGCCTGAGCCCGCTAGGCCGTGACGGGCACGGGTCCCCGGGAGCCCGGGCACACGCGTGGGTGTGTTCCCCCCTCGCTGGGCTTCCTCCCGTCCCTTGGGAGCTGTCCAGAGGGGGCGCCTGCACCGGGCACGGGGCCGCTTTGGCGTCTGTGCTGCGGCTCCGGGCTGCCCTCCACAGTGACCCGAGTGGGCCTGGATCCACGCCTCAATTCCCGTGGCGGCTGGGGGGGGGGGGGGCATCATGGGCGAAGGGCCGAGTCCTCGGGACCCCTCCGTCCCCTGGCCGCGGGACGTGGACCTCACTGTCGACCCCACGGCCAGAGCCGACCTTTTCGTCCGGCCGCTGGAGGCCTGAGGGGTGAGGCTGGCCTCTCGGGGGAGTCCTGATCCGGGATCGGGCGCCCGCTGAGCCGGGGCCAGGCCGGGCCGGGGGCAGGGCTCTGGCCCCACCACCAGACCGGTGTGTCTCCCGAGGGCGCCCGAGGGCCTGCGGGGGTCCTGAGGGCGCCTGGCGCCTCGCAGGGTCCCGGGGCCGCCGCCGAGGGAGGCCCACGGCGGGCCCAGCCGGGCCCCGCCCGACCGTTGCGATCCCCAAAGCCGGCCGAGGGGAGGCCGAGGGCACCGAGGCTCCGCTGGGCTCCGCTCCAGGGGGCCTCAGATGCCTCAGGAGCCTCAGGAGCCTCAGAAGCCTCAGAAGCCTCAGAAGCCTCAGAAGCCTCAGAAGCCGGCGCGCTCCCCTAAAGCGAAAGCGGCCCAGACACGGGAGCCGCCATGTTGGAGCCCGGGTGGCCAGCGCTTGGCCTTTTTTCTTCGGCAAAGGGCGGAGGGAGAGGCCCTGGGGGAAGGGCCGGTTGGCATTGCTGGTGCAACACTGCCATCAAGCGGAATGCGTTGGCGATCCCCTGAGCCGCCGCCCGGTGGCTTCCGGGGGACGACTGGGCCCTGGGTGAAGTCAGAAGGGGCCGTTGGCGATCGCCAGGCGCCTGGCCCTTTTGGCAGGCGCTCCACGCTGGTCCGTTGACGACCAGCTCTGGAGCGAGCGTTGGCATTGGGACGCAGAGGCAGGAGTCAGGCAGCCGTTCCTTGACTGTCGTTGCCCTGAGGGCTGTGGTGGGACGTTGGAGAAGGTGGCCCAGAAAGGGAAACGGGGCGAGCTCAGAGGCCTGGCCCGGCCCGGGACGGGACGTGGCGGGGGTGGCGGTGGTGGTGGTGGTGGTGGCGATGGTGGCGGGAGCCGGCGGGAGCGGGCGGGAGCGGCGGCAGCTTGGCCTGGACTTGGCTGAGGGAAATGGGGGCACTGGGACCAGGCCTCCGCCAGAGAAGGGAAAGCCGCGGGACGTGGCAGTGCCGCTTCCCGGTACCCGTGTCAGGCAACAGCCTCTTGGTGGGCCCAGGCCGGGTTTTGGGCGGGGGGCGCGGGGGCAGGCGGCGGCGGCGGTGGCGGCTGAGGAGGAGGAGGAGGAGGAGGAGGAGGAGGAGGAGGAGGAGGAGGAGGAGGAGGAGGAGGCCGCCCGCTGGTGCTGCTGCTGCTCCGGCTCCCATCGGGGCCCGTCCGTCCCGGACTCTCTGCTCCTCCTGGGGAGCTCCGCCACCACCTCCTCCCCCGCCCCTACCCCTCCGCCGCCGCCTCCCAAGACCGCGCCTCAGGCTCAAGGCCCCCCCCCCCCCCCTTGACACCGGGTGGCCCGGCTCCACACCCGTTCCCCTTCCCGGGATCCGGACACGGGGACATCAGGGTCCCCGCCTCCGTCCGCACCAGCAGTGGCGGCAGTCCTCCAGGTTCCCGTGCGCGTCCTGGCGGGGCTGCAGGGGGCACGCGGCCACAGGCCCGGCACCCCCTGGCCCGGCCCGGGTGTCTGAGTCACCCCGCTCCAGTCCCGCCCAGACGTGGCTTGGGGCTTCCCGGGCCCGACCGGCCAGGCCCCCAGGCCCCCGGACTGGACTCCCTCCACGTCACTCCCGGGGCCCCTCCACGCGGGACAGAGAGCACGGCGCCGGGCTCCCGGATCCCCTCGAGAAGTTTCCGCTTGATGGCAGTATTGCACCGCGAATGCCAGCCGGCCCTTCCCCCAGGGCCTCTCCCTCCGCCCTCTGCCAGAAGAAAAAAAGGCCACGCCAGAGAACTCGGCAGCCAAGCCAGTGTCCGCTGTCCCTCGCCCCAACATGGCGGCGCTCGTGTCAAGGGCCGGGCCCCTCGGGGTGAGGGTGGAGGGGTGGCGGGTGGCGGGTGGCGGGTTCGGCCGCGGGCCAACGGGCCCGCGGGCGAGCAAGCAAGCACCCCCGCTTCTGAGGCTCCCGGGATCGGAGCCCCGTCCCCTGGGCTGGGGGGCCCAGCTCCGTTTGCCCCCGTGGGCCAGTCAATAGTCAGGCACGCATCTGCCAGTCCAGTGCCCCGAAGGAGGCTCCCGCTCTGGCTCTGGATCACGCGGACCGACCTCCGTGGAGGCCCCGGCTGTCCCGGTGGCCCACACACGGGTGGAAGAAGGTCCGGGATGGGTCGTGCCTTCCCGTCCACACGCGTCCACGAGCAGCCCCCGAGCGTCCGCGGGTGACTCCCCGCGCCGCCGCCGCGTGCCAAAGGCAGCGTGAGCGTGTTGCCCCTTCCCCTCACACACGTCAGCTTCCCGGAAGGCCCCTTAGTTTGTGGGGGACGGGGGTGGCACGAGGGGCTGTGCACGCTGTCCCCTTCCTTGGTCAAACCTGGCCCCGGGGCACCGAGGAGGCGGGCTGCATCTCCTGTCCCCGGTCTCCCTCCGATCCCCCCCCCCCCCCCCACGCCTGAGATCCAGGCGGTGTCCAGGCGCCCTTTGGGTCCCGGCGCCCTCAGCGGCACCCGCGGAGCTCGGGCACCTGCCCAGGGGCGAGGAACCGGGTCTCCCTGGCCCCGAGACCGAGACCGAGGAGCAGGGAGGACTTCGCTGGCCTAGTCTTGCTTGACAAGCGGGGTGGGCAAGGTGGGCGGCGTTGCGCTGACTCTGCGGGATGAGAGGTCCTGCAGGGCCGAGCGGTCCCCGGGCAGGGTACCCCCGCAGCCTCTGTCACCGGTCCCGCCCTGGGGTGCCGTGGGGCCCGTGCCCGGACTCTGATTGGCGAGCCGGGCGCGAAGCCCAGCCCGGCACCACCGAGCTAGGGGACGCCCGCGTGACCCTCCCTTGGCGCGGCCCCGTGCCCCGCCATCGACCGTCGGGGCGGTCGACTTGTGTGGGAGCCGGACCCTTCCTTGCCAGGGCGGCGCGCGCCCCCTTCGGGGTCCTCGGTGGAGGACCGCCTGCTTGTGGAGGGTGTTCGGACCTGGGCTTCGTGGTCAGAAGGGAAGCCCCAGGGAGGCCGGTAGGCCTCGGGGAACGGACACTCGGTGGGGGGGTGGGGGGGGTGGCTTGGAGGCCCGGGCAGTCGAGGGCGTCCGCGATGGCCCTTTGGAGCTGAGTCAGGCCCGGGCCTTCCTTGCAGGGGTCAGGAGAGGCTAAGTGAAGGCGGCGGGGGGGGGGGGGGGGGGGGGGCGGCGCGAAGGCGACCCGAGACCGGCAGTGGAGGCAAGTCACCCTCACCCTCAGGCCGACCACCCGCCGCTTCTAGCTCCCTTCCCGTGGGCCCGGGAGGCGGACGGCCCGACAAGAGTTGCCTGGACCCGTGCTTCGGACTTTGCCCGTGCGGGCCTGTCTTGGGGGAAACGTGTCCCT
Source organism: Nyctereutes procyonoides (assembly GCF_905146905.1). Taxonomy (NCBI): domain Eukaryota; kingdom Metazoa; phylum Chordata; class Mammalia; order Carnivora; family Canidae; genus Nyctereutes; species Nyctereutes procyonoides. The sequence goes on along the minus strand of NW_026575001.1, from coordinate 106,325 downwards.
TTGCGGGGCCTCTTGGCTCCAGGTTTAAAGATCACGCCCCCCGCCCCCCACCCCCCCCCCCACCCCCACTCCCACCCACCCCCCAGCGTCTTCTTGCTCAGTCTGGTCTGCCGCCGGCCCCAGCTCTCGGGTCGTGAATGGGATTTGTGTCCAGTGGGGCGTCGTTCAGCCAGGCTTCGTAGAACTGAAACGTGGGAAGCGCCACCAGAGGGACCCTCTGGAGGTGTTGGGGGGTGGGGGTGGAGTTGCATGCCACAGATGGGACCGGGACATCCCTCCCTGCCCTAGGAAGCATGAGGTCGTGGGCCTCTTGGGAGAAGCGGCCTCTCCCGTTTGCCAGAGGGCAGAAAGCACACCTGTTCCCCGAGGGTTGACGTTGGAGGAGCCTCGAGCCATTCGGGAGCGTGGAGAGGGTTCCCCGTGCGTGACGGGAGCACCGTTACACCCTTGGGGACGGAATCGGGGTCGAAACGGACACCTGTCATCCACCCATTCGGGTGCTTGCTGTGGGGTGTGTGGGCCACCTCCTGAGGTTTTGAGAAGGGTGACCTCCAAGTGTGGTCTCCCAGTGTTTGGGTTTTGGGGGGGTGGTGGTGCGGGGAGAGTGAGTGTATCTGCCTGGAATATGTGTGTTCACGTGAATGAGCGTGAGCGGCCGTGAGTGAGAGACCGTGTGACCGTGTGTGGGGGAGGGTGGGGGGGTGGCGGGGGCGTATGTGGTTCTTCTGGCTTCTACTGGGGCCCTGGCACAAGAGGCGGGTTGTCAGGGTGCGCCCGTGATAGGGCCCTGAGGTGTTCTCCGTAGGATCTGGGCCGATTGATGGGCAAGAAGGGGCAAAGAGCAGCAGCGTCCGGCGTGTGCTGGCCTGAGCCCGCTAGGCCGTGACGGGCACGGGTCCCGGGAGCCCGGGCACACGCGTGGGTGTGTTCCCCCCTCGCTGGGCTTCCTCCCGTCCCTTGGGAGCTGTCCAGAGGGGGCGCCTGCACCGGGCACGGGGCCGCTTTGGCGTCTGTGCTGCGGCTCCGGGCTGCCCTCCACAGTGACCCGAGTGGGCCTGGATCCACGCCTCAATTCCCGTGGCGGCTGGGGGGGGGGGGCATCATGGGCGAAGGGCCGAGTCCTCGGGACCCCTCCGTCCCCTGGCCGCGGGACGTGGACCTCACTGTCGACCCCACGGCCAGAGCCGACCTTTTCGTCCGGCCGCTGGAGGCCTGAGGGGTGAGGCTGGCCTCTCGGGGGAGTCCTGATCCCGGGATCGGGCGCCCGCTGAGCCGGGGCCAGGCCGGGCCGGGGGCAGGGCTCTGGCCCCACCACCAGACCGGTGTGTCTCCCGAGGGCGCCCGAGGGCCTGCGGGGGTCCTGAGGGCGCCTGGCGCCTCGCAGGGTCCCGGGGCCGCCGCCGAGGGAGGCCCACGGCGGGCCCAGCCGGGCCCCGCCCGACCGTTGCGATCCCCAAAGCCGGCCGAGGGGAGGCCGAGGGCACCGAGGCTCCGCTGGGCTCCGCTCCAGGGGGCCTCAGATGCCTCAGGAGCCTCAGGAGCCTCAGAAGCCTCAGAAGCCTCAGAAGCCTCAGAAGCCGGCGCGCTCCCCTAAAGCGAAAGCGGCCCAGACACGGGAGCCGCCATGTTGGAGCCCGGGTGGCCAGCGCTTGGCCTTTTTTCTTCGGCAAAGGGCGGAGGGAGAGGCCCTGGGGGAAGGGCCGGTTGGCATTGCTGGTGCAACACTGCCATCAAGCGGAATGCGTTGGCGATCCCCTGAGCCGCCGCCCGGTGGCTTCCGGGGGACGACTGGGCCCTGGGTGAAGTCAGAAGGGGCCGTTGGCGATCGCCAGGCGCCTGGCCCTTTTGGCAGGCGCTCCACGCTGGTCCGTTGACGACCAGCTCTGGAGCGAGCGTTGGCATTGGGACGCAGAGGCAGGAGTCAGGCAGCCGTTCCTTGACTGTCGTTGCCCTGAGGGCTGTGGTGGGACGTTGGAGAAGGTGGCCCAGAAAGGGAAACGGGGCGAGCTCAGAGGCCTGGCCCGGCCCGGGACGGGACGTGGCGGGGGTGGCGGTGGTGGTGGTGGTGGTGGCGATGGTGGCGGGAGCCGGCGGGAGCGGGCGGGAGCGGCGGCAGCTTGGCCTGGACTTGGCTGAGGGAAATGGGGGCACTGGGACCAGGCCTCCGCCAGAGAAGGGAAAGCCGCGGGACGTGGCAGTGCCGCTTCCCGGTACCCGTGTCAGGCAACAGCCTCTTGGTGGGCCCAGGCCGGGTTTTGGGCGGGGGGCGCGGGGGCAGGCGGCGGCGGCGGTGGCGGCTGAGGAGGAGGAGGAGGAGGAGGAGGAGGAGGAGGAGGAGGAGGAGGAGGAGGAGGAGGAGGAGGCCGCCCGCTGGTGCTGCTGCTGCTCCGGCTCCCATCGGGGCCCGTCCGTCCCGGACTCTCTGCTCCTCCTGGGGAGCTCCGCCACCACCTCCTCCCCCGCCCCTACCCCTCCGCCGCCGCCTCCCAAGACCGCGCCTCAGGCTCAAGGCCCCCCCCCCCCCCCCTTGACACCGGGTGGCCCGGCTCCACACCCGTTCCCCTTCCCGGGATCCGGACACGGGGACATCAGGGTCCCCGCCTCCGTCCGCACCAGCAGTGGCGGCAGTCCTCCAGGTTCCCGTGCGCGTCCTGGCGGGGCTGCAGGGGGCACGCGGCCACAGGCCCGGCACCCCCTGGCCCGGCCCGGGTGTCTGAGTCACCCCGCTCCAGTCCCGCCCAGACGTGGCTTGGGGCTTCCCGGGCCCGACCGGCCAGGCCCCCAGGCCCCCGGACTGGACTCCCTCCACGTCACTCCCGGGGCCCCTCCACGCGGGACAGAGAGCACGGCGCCGGGCTCCCGGATCCCCTCGAGAAGTTTCCGCTTGATGGCAGTATTGCACCGCGAATGCCAGCCGGCCCTTCCCCCAGGGCCTCTCCCTCCGCCCTCTGCCAGAAGAAAAAAAGGCCACGCCAGAGAACTCGGCAGCCAAGCCAGTGTCCGCTGTCCCTCGCCCCAACATGGCGGCGCTCGTGTCAAGGGCCGGGCCCCTCGGGGTGAGGGTGGAGGGGTGGCGGGTGGCGGGTGGCGGGTTCGGCCGCGGGCCAACGGGCCCGCGGGCGAGCAAGCAAGCACCCCCGCTTCTGAGGCTCCCGGGATCGGAGCCCCGTCCCCTGGGCTGGGGGGCCCAGCTCCGTTTGCCCCCGTGGGCCAGTCAATAGTCAGGCACGCATCTGCCAGTCCAGTGCCCCGAAGGAGGCTCCCGCTCTGGCTCTGGATCACGCGGACCGACCTCCGTGGAGGCCCCGGCTGTCCCGGTGGCCCACACACGGGTGGAAGAAGGTCCGGGATGGGTCGTGCCTTCCCGTCCACACGCGTCCACGAGCAGCCCCCGAGCGTCCGCGGGTGACTCCCCGCGCCGCCGCCGCGTGCCAAAGGCAGCGTGAGCGTGTTGCCCCTTCCCCTCACACACGTCAGCTTCCCGGAAGGCCCCTTAGTTTGTGGGGGACGGGGGTGGCACGAGGGGCTGTGCACGCTGTCCCCTTCCTTGGTCAAACCTGGCCCCGGGGCACCGAGGAGGCGGGCTGCATCTCCTGTCCCCGGTCTCCCTCCGATCCCCCCCCCCCCCCCACGCCTGAGATCCAGGCGGTGTCCAGGCGCCCTTTGGGTCCCGGCGCCCTCAGCGGCACCCGCGGAGCTCGGGCACCTGCCCAGGGGCGAGGAACCGGGTCTCCCTGGCCCCGAGACCGAGACCGAGGAGCAGGGAGGACTTCGCTGGCCTAGTCTTGCTTGACAAGCGGGGTGGGCAAGGTGGGCGGCGTTGCGCTGACTCTGCGGGATGAGAGGTCCTGCAGGGCCGAGCGGTCCCCGGGCAGGGTACCCCCGCAGCCTCTGTCACCGGTCCCGCCCTGGGGTGCCGTGGGGCCCGTGCCCGGACTCTGATTGGCGAGCCGGGCGCGAAGCCCAGCCCGGCACCACCGAGCTAGGGGACGCCCGCGTGACCCTCCCTTGGCGCGGCCCCGTGCCCCGCCATCGACCGTCGGGGCGGTCGACTTGTGTGGGAGCCGGACCCTTCCTTGCCAGGGCGGCGCGCGCCCCCTTCGGGGTCCTCGGTGGAGGACCGCCTGCTTGTGGAGGGTGTTCGGACCTGGGCTTCGTGGTCAGAAGGGAAGCCCCAGGGAGGCCGGTAGGCCTCGGGGAACGGACACTCGGTGGGGGGGTGGGGGGGGTGGCTTGGAGGCCCGGGCAGTCGAGGGCGTCCGCGATGGCCCTTTGGAGCTGAGTCAGGCCCGGGCCTTCCTTGCAGGGGTCAGGAGAGGCTAAGTGAAGGCGGCGGGGGGGGGGGGGGGGGGGGGCGGCGCGAAGGCGACCCGAGACCGGCAGTGGAGGCAAGTCACCCTCACCCTCAGGCCGACCACCCGCCGCTTCTAGCTCCCTTCCCGTGGGCCCGGGAGGCGGACGGCCCGACAAGAGTTGCCTGGACCGTGCTTCGGACTTTGCCCGTGCGGGCCTGTCTTGGGGGAAACGTGTCCCTTTGCGGGGCCTCTTGGCTCCAGGTTTAAAGATCACGCCCCCCGCCCCCCACCCCCCCACCCCCACCCCCACTCCCACCCACCCCCCAGCGTCTTCTTGCTCAGTCTGGTCTGCCGCCGGCCCCAGCTCTCGGGTCGTGAATGGGATTTGTGTCCAGTGGGGCGTCGTTCAGCCAGGCTTCGTAGAACTGAAACGTGGGAAGCGCCACCAGAGGGACCCTCTGGAGGTGTTGGGGGGTGGGGGTGGAGTTGCATGCCACAGATGGGACCGGGACATCCCTCCCTGCCCTAGGAAGCATGAGGTCGTGGGCCTCTTGGGAGAAGCGGCCTCTCCCGTTTGCCAGAGGGCAGAAAGCACACCTGTTCCCCGAGGGTTGACGTTGGAGGAGCCTCGAGCCATTCGGGAGCGTGGAGAGGGTTCCCCGTGCGTGACGGGAGCACCGTTACACCCTTGGGGACGGAATCGGGGTCGAAACGGACACCTGTCATCCACCCATTCGGGTGCTTGCTGTGGGGTGTGTGGGCCACCTCCTGAGGTTTTGAGAAGGGTGACCTCCAAGTGTGGTCTCCCAGTGTTTGGGTTTTGGGGGGGTGGTGGTGCGGGGAGAGTGAGTGTATCTGCCTGGAATATGTGTGTTCACGTGAATGAGCGTGAGCGGCCGTGAGTGAGAGACCGTGTGACCGTGTGTGGGGGAGGGTGGGGGGGTGGCGGGGGCGTATGTGGTTCTTCTGGCTTCTACTGGGGCCCTGGCACAAGAGGCGGGTTGTCAGGGTGCGCCCGTGATAGGGCCCTGAGGTGTTCTCCGTAGGATCTGGGCCGATTGATGGGCAAGAAGGGGCAAAGAGCAGCAGCGTCCGGCGTGTGCTGGCCTGAGCCCGCTAGGCCGTGACGGGCACGGGTCCCCGGGAGCCCGGGCACACGCGTGGGTGTGTTCCCCCCTCGCTGGGCTTCCTCCCGTCCCTTGGGAGCTGTCCAGAGGGGGCGCCTGCACCGGGCACGGGGCCGCTTTGGCGTCTGTGCTGCGGCTCCGGGCTGCCCTCCACAGTGACCCGAGTGGGCCTGGATCCACGCCTCAATTCCCGTGGCGGCTGGGGGGGGGGGGGCATCATGGGCGAAGGGCCGAGTCCTCGGGACCCCTCCGTCCCCTGGCCGCGGGACGTGGACCTCACTGTCGACCCCACGGCCAGAGCCGACCTTTTCGTCCGGCCGCTGGAGGCCTGAGGGGTGAGGCTGGCCTCTCGGGGGAGTCCTGATCCCGGGATCGGGCGCCCGCTGAGCCGGGGCCAGGCCGGGCCGGGGGCAGGGCTCTGGCCCCACCACCAGACCGGTGTGTCTCCCGAGGGCGCCCGAGGGCCTGCGGGGGTCCTGAGGGCGCCTGGCGCCTCGCAGGGTCCCGGGGCCGCCGCCGAGGGAGGCCCACGGCGGGCCCAGCCGGGCCCCGCCCGACCGTTGCGATCCCCAAAGCCGGCCGAGGGGAGGCCGAGGGCACCGAGGCTCCGCTGGGCTCCGCTCCAGGGGGCCTCAGATGCCTCAGGAGCCTCAGGAGCCTCAGAAGCCTCAGAAGCCTCAGAAGCCTCAGAAGCCTCAGAAGCCGGCGCGCTCCCCTAAAGCGAAAGCGGCCCAGACACGGGAGCCGCCATGTTGGAGCCCGGGTGGCCAGCGCTTGGCCTTTTTTCTTCGGCAAAGGGCGGAGGGAGAGGCCCTGGGGGAAGGGCCGGTTGGCATTGCTGGTGCAACACTGCCATCAAGCGGAATGCGTTGGCGATCCCCTGAGCCGCCGCCCGGTGGCTTCCGGGGGACGACTGGGCCCTGGGTGAAGTCAGAAGGGGCCGTTGGCGATCGCCAGGCGCCTGGCCCTTTTGGCAGGCGCTCCACGCTGGTCCGTTGACGACCAGCTCTGGAGCGAGCGTTGGCATTGGGACGCAGAGGCAGGAGTCAGGCAGCCGTTCCTTGACTGTCGTTGCCCTGAGGGCTGTGGTGGGACGTTGGAGAAGGTGGCCCAGAAAGGGAAACGGGGCGAGCTCAGAGGCCTGGCCCGGCCCGGGACGGGACGTGGCGGGGGTGGCGGTGGTGGTGGTGGTGGTGGCGATGGTGGCGGGAGCCGGCGGGAGCGGGCGGGAGCGGCGGCAGCTTGGCCTGGACTTGGCTGAGGGAAATGGGGGCACTGGGACCAGGCCTCCGCCAGAGAAGGGAAAGCCGCGGGACGTGGCAGTGCCGCTTCCCGGTACCCGTGTCAGGCAACAGCCTCTTGGTGGGCCCAGGCCGGGTTTTGGGCGGGGGGCGCGGGGGCAGGCGGCGGCGGCGGTGGCGGCTGAGGAGGAGGAGGAGGAGGAGGAGGAGGAGGAGGAGGAGGAGGAGGAGGAGGAGGAGGAGGAGGAGGCCGCCCGCTGGTGCTGCTGCTGCTCCGGCTCCCATCGGGGCCCGTCCGTCCCGGACTCTCTGCTCCTCCTGGGGAGCTCCGCCACCACCTCCTCCCCCGCCCCTACCCCTCCGCCGCCGCCTCCCAAGACCGCGCCTCAGGCTCAAGGCCCCCCCCCCCCCCCCCTTGACACCGGGTGGCCCGGCTCCACACCCGTTCCCCTTCCCGGGATCCGGACACGGGGACATCAGGGTCCCCGCCTCCGTCCGCACCAGCAGTGGCGGCAGTCCTCCAGGTTCCCGTGCGCGTCCTGGCGGGGCTGCAGGGGGCACGCGGCCACAGGCCCGGCACCCCCTGGCCCGGCCCGGGTGTCTGAGTCACCCCGCTCCAGTCCCGCCCAGACGTGGCTTGGGGCTTCCCGGGCCCGACCGGCCAGGCCCCCAGGCCCCCGGACTGGACTCCCTCCACGTCACTCCCGGGGCCCCTCCACGCGGGACAGAGAGCACGGCGCCGGGCTCCCGGATCCCCTCGAGAAGTTTCCGCTTGATGGCAGTATTGCACCGCGAATGCCAGCCGGCCCTTCCCCCAGGGCCTCTCCCTCCGCCCTCTGCCAGAAGAAAAAAAGGCCACGCCAGAGAACTCGGCAGCCAAGCCAGTGTCCGCTGTCCCTCGCCCCAACATGGCGGCGCTCGTGTCAAGGGCCGGGCCCCTCGGGGTGAGGGTGGAGGGGTGGCGGGTGGCGGGTGGCGGGTTCGGCCGCGGGCCAACGGGCCCGCGGGCGAGCAAGCAAGCACCCCCGCTTCTGAGGCTCCCGGGATCGGAGCCCCGTCCCCTGGGCTGGGGGGCCCAGCTCCGTTTGCCCCCGTGGGCCAGTCAATAGTCAGGCACGCATCTGCCAGTCCAGTGCCCCGAAGGAGGCTCCCGCTCTGGCTCTGGATCACGCGGACCGACCTCCGTGGAGGCCCCGGCTGTCCCGGTGGCCCACACACGGGTGGAAGAAGGTCCGGGATGGGTCGTGCCTTCCCGTCCACACGCGTCCACGAGCAGCCCCCGAGCGTCCGCGGGTGACTCCCCGCGCCGCCGCCGCGTGCCAAAGGCAGCGTGAGCGTGTTGCCCCTTCCCCTCACACACGTCAGCTTCTTGCATGTCTGAGTCTACTCTCCCTGGCTTTCTTTCTCATTATCTGGCCTTTTTTTCAAAACCCTTATAGTTAATGCTTGGTTTTTTTTGTTTTGTTTTTTTACATTATGCTTTATTTTCCTTAATTTTAGAATAGTTTTAATATTCATGTTTTTCTGGTTTCCTGGGTCTGGAATTGGTGTAATTGGCCTTTCCTTCTGGCTCTGAATTTTACTCTGTTGTTTTTGTAATCTGCCCCTTCCTTAGGTGCTCAACATTTTGGCCTTGTAGTTTTCATGGCACTTCAAGCATTATTTATGTTCATCTCAGAATGTTTGTAGAAATTATCTGACTTTTGTCAACAAGTTAGTTGGAGTAAGAAGAACTTATTTTGTTTGAATCATATGTGTCCTTTATTCTTTCCCCATACTTGATTTTCTTTGCTATGTGTCTAGAGTGTTCACTTTCACGAGGCATATAGTCAATTATTCAATTTTTTTGGTACTCCCTTTTTGTGTCCAGACTGTGTCTTGTGTGCTGTTACTTATGCCGGAACCTTGGAGGCCTCCTGAGACTAATGGCATGTCTTTCTGGTCATTCGTCTTCTTCACAGGGTTGTTGGACTTCTTGTTTGCACTCTTGTTATTGGTCCCAACGTACTTGTGCCTGCTTTTTTGAGGCTTTGTGATCAGACTGGCCTTTCAGTGACTTCTTATAATTTCCCTTGTTCATAGTCCTCAACTAGGTTTGGTGGTAACTACAATACTGTGCTTACAGTCAGCATTTTTTCTTGAGGTCTTAGGAAACCTAGAATGTAAAGAATTTTCTGCAGTTCGGTTCTTGTAGATTTCCCTGGTGTCTCAATGGGGACTAATTGCATTTTTTTCATGAAGGGAGGCTAGGTGATTTTTTTTTTCTTAGCTATAGGTAGAATGAGAGGGCATTGAATGGAGAGATAGTTTGGCATTTCTGTTGCAATACTGCTCCCAATAGAAAGCATTGGATATCACAATAACCTTGCTCCTGGAGAGCATTGATAAGAATGAAGTGTGAGCCAGTGAAGAGAGTCCCTAGGATGCCAAGAGCTCTACTAGGCACTGGGGAAAGCAAAACCCGAGGCCATGGGGACTCCAGAGACCGGCACAATGAAAATCACAGAGCGTGGGTTCTTGGCTACCATAACATGGGAAGCCAGGCTTCAGGACCCTTGGGGCTGCCATGTGTATGCCAGTCTAGAGGAGTTCTCTCAGACGGAGCCCTGGCCAGCATCTTTGGTCACATTAACCTTTCGGTCAGTGCAAAAGCAACTTTGGCCTGTGTGTGGGCACAGTGTGTTGGATGTCTCTCTTGGAACTTGAAAGCCAAGCCAAAATGTACAGAGTGCTGTAGAGTGGGACTTCCTTTGCCAGTGTAGAGACAGGCCAATTGACAAACATTTTTTGAACTCAGGATTAGATATGGAGCCTAACTTCCCAGTGCCAAAGGGACCTGATACAGAATGAGAGCCCTCAGAGGCCAGAATAAAACTTCCCTCAGGAGTAAGGATTCGGGGTTGAAGGCATCCTTCTGCTGAGCCTAAAATGGAATCAACACTGATATATCATCACCTGGTGTCTCCAAGCATTCTAGTTCGGGCCTGGCTCCAGGGTCCTGGAGCTACCTCCCTAGGAGCAGAAAACAGGAAAGGAGCAGAGTAATGAGGACACCCTGGCTGGTCATTTGCATTCTTTGCTTTTCTTAGCCACCTTCCCCAAGAAGTCCTGAGTCTCACTGTGGAATGGGAAAAAATGGCCCTGGCTTCCATTCATCCTGGCTCTCCAGGCCTAAACCCTATGCTTGCCCTCACAGCTGGAGAATCAACAAGAGGTCCTAAGACACTGCCTAAAACTCAGAGCTATTGGATTGAGAGAACCCAATCCTCCTCTTCCCGCAGTGGGCCACAGATCAAGCATGTCTGCCCAGGACACAATCGAGGCTCATACTCCCAGGCACACAGCCTTTTCTTCTAAACCCTGATTGTCCTTACAGTCCACTTCGGGAAGAAACTCTGAGGTGGTTCATGCCCTTTACTTTTAGCTCTTACCTGTTGGATGTCAGTAGGGGAGCAAGTCTCCAGGTACTACTTCTCCCTCCACACATACTCCTTGTTTTCACCCCTGCTGGAAGTGTACCGAAACCTCCTTGCCTCTTCATTTTATGCTTGCAAGTCAGTTGAATGTTTGTCTAGTTGCCCTTATGTGGGCTTGTGCTTTTGGAATCAACCTTCTTTGCCACGCCTTGCATCTACATCTCAGCTTTTGATCTGATTGGTCCCCAATTTAAAGTGGTCTTGGGGAGCCTGGCTAGGTCAGTCAGTAGATTATGCAACCCTTGATTTCAGGGTTGTGATTTTGAGCCCCACCTTGGGTGCAGAGCTTAGGGCCAGGGGTGGGGGGGCGGGGGGAGGAAAATGTCCTTAGTGAGCTCCTCTGGACAGGGCCAATGGCTGCACCCACAAAACGTGGACCATGTGTGGGAAGTCTCAGGAGTCTTTTCAAGGAAGAGGACCTGAGTCATATACCCATACTCTGGGAGGGAGGCCAAGGAATAGGGTGCTTCTAGGCTACAGCATTTCTGACAACTAGTGCAGAAAAGAAATCTGGATCCACCCAGTCAAGGAAATGATATACTAAAACTTGTCCCATCTACTCCTCTCCCATTCCATCATATCCTGAGTATCTACACCCTGTGTCACATATGACAAGTTAGGCATTCTCAGGTACTATGGAGCATGGCACCCAGGCTATTTTAAATCAGGAGACAAAAGACAAAAAATATAACTCTAGCTCTAGCCTGCAATCTGAATTGCTCTTCCTTGTCTGGTTCTAATACCAAATAATAAACTTTTCCATCTGGCCTGCAAAATGCTGCCCCTGAGAGGGTGGCCACCTGCTACCCTTTCCCCAGTTAATGTGTTTTTTGAGCCTGAAGCTTCCAGTCCTAGGTTTCCCATGGCCCTGAGACCCCACACTGACGTGCTCACCTCTGCATCAAAGGCAAGGCTCCACAGGCTACACGTCTTGGAAGTAGGAGCCTCAACTCTTTGTTCTCTTAACATGGCAGCTCTTGAGGCCACGCTCCCACTGCCTGGGGAAGACTAGAGGCCTGAGGTAGACAGCCTGGAGCACTGGGGCTCCTAGTTAGGTGAGCCCAGCTCCATCTACCCTGTGTTGCTTCACCACCAATTCTGGAGGTGTGCCCATTCCCTATGTCCAGCCCAGAATCTTGTGGGTGCCCCAGACCCATCCTTCCTCCCATCACAGGCCTTTCTGAGCAGAAACATAGACTGATGCTACAAGCTTTGCTCAAAAAGATTCCACCTGATGACACTGTTGCTCCAGAAATTCCATCCCTGGTTGCTTTGGGGCCTTCCCTCCCCTCTTTAAATTCACAAAGAGGGTTCATGGAAACCCAAAAGCCATCTAACCCTAAATATGGTTGCTGTACTGGGGTGTTGGGAGGTGGTGTCTTTTCCTTTTGGGCTTATTGGTAGTAGGAATGTACCTATAATGATGGCCAGAGGAATACGCATGTGTGTAGATCCAGTTCCACAACTCTCTGGTTTTTTTTTTTTTTTTATGATAGTCACAGAGAGAGAGAGAGGCAGAGACACAGGCAGAGGGAGAAGCAGGCTCCATGCACCGGGAGCCCGACGTGGGTTTCCATCCCGGGTCTCCAGGATCGCGCCCTGGGCCAAAGGCAGGCGCCAAACCGCTGCGCCACCCAGGGATCCCTCTCTCTAGTTTTATATGCACGTTTCCTGGGAGCAGGGTCTTGGGGCTTGTTTTTCTCAGTACGCTTGCAGATGGACAATGTAAATGGATGAATGTAGACAGAATCCCCACTTTCCAAGGATATTGATTTATAGCAGTAGGGACCTGCATGGTCCCTTGTTCTCCTTAAGGTATTGCCTCTTTTCTGGTGCTTATCCAGGTACTGCATCCAGCTTAAGGGCTCAGGAGCAGGCCCTAGAGGGAGGAGGCCATTGTGGCAGCAAGAGGAACTGACAGGGTCCAGGTCTGGTTGGAAGAAGGGAGGTGGATTGCACAGACTTACCTCCAGGAGCCTCGGGCAGTCACACTGGCATTGTGTGTGCCAGGATGGTTATGGGCAGGTGCTGGGTATTGGGGTCCATGAGACAGGTGGAAAGCCCAGTGACTCCATCCACATAGATCACCTGGATGAGAGGGGCATTTTTCAGTAGACCCTGCTGGGAAGCCATCCTTGGTAGTGGGTATTTCACTCTCGGTATTCATACTCCCCATTCATTCATATATATATGTATATATGTATACATTTGATCCTTGAAGAACCTGAGTTTGAACTGCATTGAAACTGAATTGTAGGGCCCCATTTAAATATACAGATTGTTTTAAATAAATACAGTCTGGGGGGATCCCTGGATGGCTCAGCGGTTTAGCGCCTGCCTTTGGCCCAGGGCGTGATCCTGGAATCCCGGGATGGAGTCCCGCGTCAGGCTCCCGGCATGGAGCCTGCTTCTCCCTCCTCCTGTGTTTCTGCCTCTCTCCCTCTCTCTCTCTCTATCATAAGTAAATAAATCTTTAAATAAATAAATAAATAAAGTCCAGTACTGTATATGTGTTTTCCCTGTGATTTTTTTAATTTTTTAAACATTAATTCCAGTATAATTAACATACAGCATTATATTAGTCTTAGGTGTGCAGTAGGGTGATTGGACAATTCTATATATTACTCAGTAATGTAAGTGATAAGTGTGCTTTTAATCCCCTCCACCTATTTTGCCCATCCCTCCACCTACTTCCCTTCTGGTAACCATCAGTTGTCTATAGTTAAGTGTCTGGGTTTTTTTTTTTTTTCTTTGTTTTGTTTCCTAAATTTCACAGATGAGTAAGACCATATTATCTTTCACTAATATATTTTACTTAGCACTGTACCTTCTAGATCCATCCATGATGTTGCACATGGCAAGATTTCATTCTTCTTTATGACTGAGTAATATTCCAGGGTGTGTGTGTGTGCGCGCACATGCGCGCGCATGCACCACCTCTTCTTTATCTATTCATTTTATCAGTGGACACTTGGGCTGCTTCTGTAATTTGCCTATTGTAAATAATGCTGCAGTAAACATAGGGGAGCACATATCTGTTCGAATTCGTGGTTTTCTCTATTTTGGGTAAATACCTAGCAGTAGAATTACCAGATCATATGGTAATTCTATTTGTAAATTATTAGGAGCCTCCACACTGTCTTCCACAGTGGCTGCACCTGTTTGCATTCCCACCAGCAGTGCTTGAGGGTTCCTTTTCCTCCACATCCTCACTTTTTCTCCCCCTGTATTTTTGTTTTTAGCCATTCTTACTTGTGCAAGGTGATACCTCATTGTGGTTTTGATTTGCATTTCCCTGATGATGAGTGATGTTGAGCATCTTTTCATCTATCTGTTGGACATCTGTATGTCTTTTTTTGAGAAATGTCTGATCATGTCTTATGGCCATTTTTAAGTTGGATTATTTAGGGGTTTTATGTTGTATAAGTTTTTTATATTTTTAAAATACTAACCCTTTATCAGGTGTGTCATTTGCAAGTATCTTCTCACATTCAGTAGGTTGTCTTTTAGTTTTATTGACTGCTTACTTTGCTGGGAAGAAGCTTTTTATTTTGATGTGGTCTCATTAATTTTGCTTTTGTTTCCCTTGCCTCTGGAGACATATCAAAAAAAAATGTTGCTACAGTGGATATTGGAGAGATTACTGCCTGTGCTATCTTCTAAGATTTTTATGGTTTCAGGTCTCACATTTAAGTTGTTAATCCACTTTGAGTTTATTTTTGTGTATGGTGTAAGATGGTGGTCCAATTTTCCCAACACCATTTGTTGAAGAGACTTACTGTCTTTTTCCCACTGCATATTCTTGCTTCTATTGTCAAAGATCAATTGACCATATAATCATTTATTTCTGTGCTCTCTATTCTGTTCTAGGGATCTATGTGTATATTTTTATGCCAGTGCCATACTTTTATTGTTGTTGTTTTTGTTTGTTTTAGAGAGGAGGAAGGGGGAGAGAGAATCTTAAGCAGGCTCCTGGCCCCAATGTGGAGCCTGATGCAGGGCTCATTCTCACAATCCTGGGATCATGACCTCAGCTATTTAACCAACTGAGCCACCCAGGCACCCCAGTACCACACTGGATTACTGCAGCTTTTTGTAGTATATCTTAAAACCTGGGATTTTGATATTTCCAGTTTTGTTCAATTTTTTTCAAGATTACTTTGGCTATTTGAGATATTTTGTGGTTCACAAATTTTAGGATTATTTGTTAGCTCTGTGTAAAATGCTCTTGGGGGATACCTGGGTGGCTCAGCGGTATAGCACCTGCCTTTTGCCCAGGGTGTGGTCCTGGAGTCCCGGGATCAAGTCCCGTGTCAGGCTCCCTGCATAGAGTCTCTCTCTCTCTCTCTCTCTCTCTCTCTCTCTCTCTGTGTCTCTCATGAATAAATAAATAAAATCTTTAAAATAATTTTTTTAAATGCTGTTGATATTTTGATAGGTATTATATTAAATTTGTAGAATGTTTTGGGTAGTATGGACATTTTAATAATATTTCCCATTCTGTGAGATGGAGTACCTTTGCATTTGTGTCAATTCCTTATGATTTTCTTTTTTAAATAATAAATTTATTTTTTATTGGTGTTCAATTTGCCAACATACAGAATAACACCCAGTGCTCATCCCGTCAAGTGCCCCCCTCAGTGCCCGTCACCCATTCACCCCCACCCCCCGCCCTCCTCCCCTTCCACCACCCCTAGTTCGTTTCCCAGAGTTAGGAGTCTTTATGTTCTGTCTCCCTTTCTGATATTTCCTACCCATTTCTTCTCCCTTCCCTTCTATTCCCTTTCACTATTATTTATATTCCCCAAATGAATGAAAACATATGTTTGTCCTTCTCCATGATTTTCTTAAAACATTTTTTTCCAAAAAAAATAATTTTTTTCTAGTCTATTGTAAGTAACACATGTACAGAATATGTGTTAACTTATTGTTTATGTAATTGGAGAGATTTCTAGTCAACAATTGTTGTTAGTAAGGTTTTTAAGGAAGTAAAAAGTCATATCTGGAGTTTCAACTCCAGCGGTGGGGAGATGGGTCTGTGCCCCTAACCCTGAAGTTATTCAACAGTCAACTATGTATAAAATTTTCGTTCTGTATTATACACTCTAATCGCTTTGGAAATACCATTGTGGAAGGAAATTTCTCCCAGTCAAACCAGAAGCCCTTACCATTGAATGATGACCACTCTCAACTTGTCTCTCTGCCTTCCAAATTCCTCTGCACAGTGGGAACCACATGTAATATATGTCGTGTGGTTTGGGGGTTGAATACAACAAATGAAATCTAACAAATGTACATGGCATTCTCCATTTCCCCTGCTCTGATCCCATAAGGCTCCTGTGGTAGTAATAGTAACACTCTTCTGCATTTGGTTGCTCTCACAGCCCCGTAAATTCCCTGGCTTTGACACATTTGTACAGAGTAAATATTCTGTTTCATGTCCTTTTTTCTCTTGACAAGTATCCAGTGTGGGCACCCTGGTTTCCTCGTGGGGGCACAGGCCTCCATTATTTCACTTGTCCCTTCTCTTTGGAGACTAGGTTCTCTTCTATTCAACTTGGAATTTTGACATCTGTGATAGAAGGCTTGGCTACCCTCCCATCTCCCATGTATACCACTGTCTACACCTGAACTGGGGTCTACCACTTGAGAAGAGCTAGATCCTCAGGTTCTGTATATCATCTGTCTCAGGGTAGGTGACTCACCTCCTCTTGACTCCATTGCCAATGCCACTGGTCTGCCACAGACCTTTGTGTCTGCCTGCTTGAGGTTTCCGCATTCAGAGTTACCTCTCCAGTGACCAGGAAGAATGTCCAGGAAACATAGACCCTGCTGGGCACAGGTGGGAAATGGATCTGCCTCTGCACACATGCTCAGTGTTTCCCAAAGTCTAAGGCAATCATGGAGTGCTAAGGATGTAGCTATGGATACTTTCAGGTCCTCTGCTAGGGTGCTTAGATGGGCAGTCACTGCTTTTTGGTCACGAGGACAGGCTAAGAAGATGGTAGACACCAGGCTCTGCTGGATGGAGCACCTGACTTTGAAGTGTGACTCCAATCCCATGTGGTCAAGATGCTAAACTACCTCTGTGAGCCAGGTTAGACAAAGATTGGTGGTTTTTCTTTAGGAGAGTGTGGAGGGGTGGAGGAGTAGGTTGACATTTCTGGTGCAATACTGCCATCAAGAGGGAATACTTTACAGATTCCATGAACTGTGTATCATCACTTCCTGGGGAAGAGTTGAGTAGACAAGAGAGAGTATTCCAGGGAGGTCAGGAGATTGACTAGTCACAGAGGTAAGCATGGCATAAGGCTGAGTAGGGCCTTATGGAAGTTCCAGAGATAGGCACTAATTCAAGGATCATGGTCTAAGAGCCTAGTGGGTCTAGCACAGGAAGCCAGGGTTTGGAACTCTGGTGGCCACCATGTCTGAGCAGTGCTAGAGGAATTTACTTTAAAAGATCCTAGGCCAGGAGGCTATGGGCATTTGGCCACATGTCCCAATGACTCCTAGAGAAATCAGGTTTGATCTGCTTGAGCCCAGGGTCCTGGAAGCCTTATTGGGCATGGTGACACACAACCACAGCCCACCACTGGAGTCCTGCTGCCATTGGCAGCCATAGAGACTGGTTGAATGACAGTCCTCTGACCAGCTTAGAAATAGGATGTGGAATCTGGCTGCCCAGTGACAGCACACAGATTCCAGAAGAGAACTGCCCTCACTGGGACAATGGTGTGAGGGTTGAAAGAGACCTTCTCCAGAGCCTAAGATGAAACCAGCTATGGGGCTATCTCCTGGGGTCCCAAAGGACTCAGACACAGGCCTGTCTCCAGGGCTTCTGAACCTTCCTCACCAGCAGCAGAGAGGAACATTGCTGAGCAGAACAATGCAGACACCCTGGCCATTCATTTGCATACTTCAACTTTCTTGGCCACTTTCCCCAAGAGTCCCTGAAACTGACTTCTGCAATGGGAAGGAATGGCCCTGGCTTCCATTCAAGCCTAGTGCTACAGATTGCAACCCCATGCCTGCCCCCACAGCCAGAAAATCAACAAGAGGTCTAAAGACACTGCCTAAAACACAGAGCTGTTGGTTTGAAGGAACCCAACCCTTCTCTCCCCCAAAATGGTCAAAAATCAAGCATGTCTGCCAAGGACAGATTGAGGTGCATTCTTCCCGGCACACATTCTTCCTTTTCTTCTAGACCCTGAATGTCCCTATAGCCGACTTCTGGAAGATCCTCTGGGGTGGCTTGTGTCCGTTGCCTAGCTCTTACCTGTTGGCCATCAACAGGGGAACAAGTCTCTAGGCTCAGCTTCTCTCTCCACACACACCCTTTGCTTTCACCCCTCTTGGAAGCTTGCTGAAACCCGCTCCCTGCCCCTTAATTACATACTTGTGAGTTGCCCAAAAGTTTATCAAGCGGGCTCACCTGTTGTGGTCAGCTGTCCTTGCCAGGCCCAGTGTTCAGGTCCCAGGTCCCGACTTACATGATCTCATTAGTCTTCATTGTTAAGGCGGTCAAGGTTTGTGCTTGTGGCCAGAGCCAAAGGCTGCACCCATAAAACGTGGATCCTGTGGGGGAAATCGAAAAGGATCCAAGTCCTACACCTCTATACTGGGAGGGTGGCCAAGGAGTAGCATTTCTGGGCTGCTGCAACATACCTGACAAGTAGTGAGGAAAGCTGACCTGTATCTTCTCCATCTGGAAGATGATATCCATTTCAACATACTGATCCTTGTTCCATCTTCTGTCCTATCCTGAGTGGGTAACCATACCCTCTGTCATATAGGACTTGTAGGGCTTTTTTTTGGTGGGGGGCACTGTGGGACCTGGCATCCAGGCTCTTTTAAGTGGGAGCCAAAGTACAAAAAAAACATAACTCGCTCTAACCTGCATTGCACCTGAATTGCTCTTCCATGTCTGGGTCTGGTACCACATAATCAGGAAACTCTCCATCTTGCCTGAAAAATGACTCTGAGAGGGTGGCCACCACCTCCTCTTTCCCATTTCTTTGGTGGCTCGGCACCTTGGAGCCTGTGGTTCTTGGTTCCTAGTGGCCCTAAGACCCTAGCAACCCCACTGACCAAACTTGCCTCTGCACCAAGGGCAAGGATCCACAGTTATGAAGGCCCCTGAAGTTGGGGCCTCAGCGACCCCTGCAGCCTAGAAAGGCCTGCATCCCAGCAGCCTACTGTTTTTTTTTTAATACGTTTTTTATTGGTGTTCAATTTACCAACATACAGAATAACACCCAGTGCTCATCCCGTCAAGTGTCCCCCTCAGTGCCCGTCACCCATTCACCCCCACCCCCCGCCCTCCTCCCCCTCCACCACCCCTAGTTCATTTCCCAGAGTTAGAAGTCTTTATGTTCTGTCTCCCTTTCTGATATTTCCCACACATTTCTTCTCCCTTCCCTTATATTCCCTTTCACTATTATTTATATTCCCCAAATGAATGAGAACATACACTGTCCTTCTCCGATTGACTTACTTCACTCAGCATAATACCCTCCAGTTCCATCCACGTTGAAGCAAATGGTGGGTATTTGTCGTTTCTAATGCCAGCAGCCTACTGTTACTGGTTGGTGGAAACCATTTCCATCCACCCTGTGTCACTTTACCGCTAATTCTGGAGGTTTGCCCATTCCCTATGTCCAGTCCAGAATCTTGTGGGTGCCCCAGATAGGCACTGCAGGCTTTGCTAATAGAAGTTTCTTTTGATGGCACTGTTTTGGGCTCCAGAAATGCCAACCATGCTTGCTTTTGGGGCCTTCCCTCAGCTTCTGTGGATCAAAAAAGGCCTATGAAGGCTCAAGAGCCATCTAAGCCCCCAAGTGCAGTTGGCTCTTCTGGGGTATTGGGGGAGGTGGTATTTCTTCCTTTTGAGCTACTTGTTGGCAGTAGCTCATGCTACTTCATCCAGCTTAAGGGCTCAAAGCAGGCTCTAGAGGTTACAGGCCATTGTGGCAGCAGGAAGAAATGACAGGGCCTGGGTCTGGTTAGAAGGGAGGTGGCTTGCCCAGGATCACCTTAGGCAGTCACTCTCCTGTTGTGTGCCCCAGGATGGTTGTGGGCCAGTGCAGGGTGTTGGGGTCCACAGGACAGGTGAAAGAGCCCAGTGACTCCACCCACACAGTCAGATGACCTGGGTGAGGGCCAGGAGGCCCTGCTGAGAAGCCATCCTTTGGAGTATGTCTGTATTCCACTCACAAAACCCACATTCATTTACCCTTCATTTGTTCATTCATAAATACATACATCCACACAGAAGTGTGTGTGTGTGTTACAACTGTATATAGTTGATAATTGAAGAACTTGGCTTTGAACTACATTGATCTGAATTGTATAGGACACTTAAGTATGCAGATATGGGGATCCCTGGGTGGCGCAGCGGTGGGGCCCCTGCCTTTGGCCCAGGGCGCGATCCTGGAGACCCGAGATCGAATCCCACGTCGGGCTCCCGGTGCATGGAGCCTGCTTCTCCCTCTGCCTGTGTCTCTTGCCTCTCTCTCTCTCTCTCTCTCTCTCTCTCTCTCTCTCTCTCTCTCACTGTGTGCCTATCATAAATAAATAAAAATTTTAAAAAAAGTATGCAGATATGTTTCAACAAATGCAATACAGCACTGTAAATGTGTTTTCCGTAGGCTTTTCTTAAAACATTTCTTTCCAGCTTACTTTATTCTAACAATAAGTGACACAGATTGCTACAAAATAAGGTTTAATTGTTTATGTAATTGGAAAGACTTCTGGTCAACCATTGTTATGAAAAGTTGTACATGGATTTTCAACTAAGCGGGGGGCTTGTTGGCTTCCAACCTCCGTGTTATTCAGCGGTCACCTGCATTTAAAATTTCTCTTCTGTACTTTTCCTTCTGTCTTGGAGATGCTAGTGTGGAAAGAAATTTCTCCAATCAAAGCAAAAATCCTTATCTATGTGTGAGGACCGCCCCCAAGTTGTCTCTCATCCTCCTTCCCACAGTGGGGACCACATGTAATTTTTTTCATGAATTTTTTTGGGTTCAATGACAATAAAACCCAATGGACTCAGAGGGCATTCTCCATTTCCTCTGCTCTGACACCATAAGGCTCCTGTAGTAATACACTCTTTTACATCTGACTGCTCTCACAGCCCATTAAGTCCCCTGGCCTTGGCATATCCATACACAGTAAATGTCCTGTTATGCTTGATCCTTTATATTTCTTATATAATAATACCCAGTCTCAGGTGCCTTGGATTCTTCCTAGGGGCAGAAGCATAGGCTATTTCAGTTGTCCTTTCTCTTTGGATGCTAGATTCTCTTTTCTTTCTTCTCTCTTCAGCCTGGAGCTTTAGCATCTGTGGTACAGGGTCAAGCTGCCCTCCCATCTGACCTGCATTTGTCACCGTCCACTCCAGAACCTGGAGGGCATCACTGGAGAAGAGCTAGGTCCTTAGGCCTTGCCCATTGTCTCTCTTGACTCCACTGACAGTGGGCTTTGTGTCTGGCTGCTAGGTGTCTCCCATTTAGACTGCCTTCTCAGTGACTGGGGAGAATGTCCTGAAAGTATGTGCTCTGTTAGGCACTGGCTGTGCCTCTCTTCCTACCCTCATTGTGTTTCCAGATGTCGGAGACAAACATGGAGTGCTAAGGAAATAGCCATGGATACCTTTCAGATCTACTGCTAGGGTGCCTAGGTGGGGAGTCATTGCTTTTATGTCATGAAGACAGTCTAGGAGGATGCTTGAGGGAGCAAGCCTTGCAGGATGGAGTGCTGGACTTTGAAGCTTGTGCCCCTTTACCCCAAAATGGGCAAGATGGTGAGCCACCTTGTGTTAGGCTGAACACATGTTGCCAGTTTTTCTGTTAGCAAAGGGCAGAGGGAGGGGACTGGGATTGGAGCAGATCCACATTTCTGGTGCAATACCGCCATCAAGAAGAAATGCTTTTGTAAATCTTGCAAACCTTGTACCATCACTTCCTGGAGAGGAGTGACAAAGGAGTGAAGTATGAGAGAACAGTGTCCCAGGGAGGTTAAGATGCCCACTAGGCACAGGGGTAAGCATGACACAAAGTTGAGTTGGGCCACAGAAGCATCAGAGACAGGCACAAATGCAGGATCTTGGTCTCCAAGCCTGGAGGTCTGACTGGGAGTGAAGGTTTTTAGGACCCTGGTGGCTGCCATGTCTGGAGAGGGCTAGAAAAATTGGCTTTAAAAAAGCCAGGCCAGGGGGCTGGGGGTATTTGGTCACTTGGCCACATGTCCCTTCCATTAGATGACAGAGCACATTTGGCCTAGGTAGGCCTAGGGGATTGAACTTTTTGTACTCAACCTTTTCTCCTCACCTTGGGGCCAGAGCCTAACTAATCTATATGGTCTGATTTCTCCCTAGCTTAAAGTGGTCTCCATCTGGGGCACCTAGGTGGCTCAGTCAGTTAAGCATCCAACTCTTGATTTCGGCTCAGGTCACGATCTTGGGGTTGTGGGATCAAGCCCCACCTTGGGCTCTGTCCTGGGTGTGGAGCCAGCTTAAGATTCTCTCCCTCTGCCCCTTCCCCACCCCATTCCTGTTCTTTCTCTCATGCTCTCTCTAAAAAAAAAAAAAATTTTTTTTAGATTTATTTATCCATGAGAGACACACAGAGAGAGGCAGAGACACAGGCAGAGGGAGAAGCAGGCTCCTCACAGGGAGCCTGATATGGGACTCGATCCTGGACCCTGGGATCATGCCCAAGGGCAGACGCTCAACCGCTGAGCCACCCAGGTGTCCCTCTAAAAAATAAAATTTTTAAAGATTCTCTGCTCCTGTGGCAGGCCAATGGCTACACCACAGAACATATACCTCGTATGGAAAATCCCAGGAGTCTTCACAAAGAAAAGGATCCAGTTCATACACCCATATATTGGGAGGTTGCCATGGAATACCATGTTCCTGGGCTGCAAAGTTTCTGAGGTGTGTGAGGAAAATAGCTTGGATTCTTTCACTCTGGGGGACAGTGTCCACCTTAAGGTACTAATCCTGGTCATGTCTGCTCCCGTTCCCTTCCATATTCAGTATGTATCCATACCCCTTGTCATGAGACAGGTAGAGCTGTCTGGGATACTGTGGGCCCTGGGACTTAGATTCTTTTTAGCATGAACCAAAGTAAACAAAACAACCCCTACTCTAACTTGTGGTGCACCAGCAGTACTCTTCCTCATCTGGGTCTAGTACCAAATAATCGGGAAATTCTTTACCCTGTCTGCAAAATGCTGCTCTGACAAGGTGGCCATCGCCTCCCTGTTCTACTCCTGTGGTGGCTTGGCCTGGACACTCCAGTCCTGGGTTCCTTGTTGCCCAGAGATCCTAGGAACTCCACTGGCTGAACCTACTTGGACTGAAGGTAGGATCCTTGGCTCCCAACACAGATGCTACTGGGACCACGCCCCACAGCCTGGGGAAGCTAGCATTCTTGCAGTCACAGCTGGGCTCCATGCATCCTGTGTTGTTTCCTCATTGATACTGGAGGTTGCCAGGCTGCTGGATCTGGTCCAGAATATTCTGGTTGCCCTAGTCCCTCCTCCTTCTCATCAGGGGATCCACAGACAGCTTCTGCAGACTTTGCTTTAAAAACTATCCACTTGATGGCATTGTTGCTCCAGAAATGCCAACACAGGCTTCCAAGTGTGGTCTCAGTCTTGGGAAGTCTCAGAGGTTTGAGTCATCCATGCTCTTCAAGTGGGGTTGATTCTATTGGGCTGTTGGGGCATGTTTTTTTCTTTTGGGTTTCTTGCTGGCAGTAGGAATGTACATATAGACACCCAAGAAATACATCCATCACCACATCTCAGTTTTAAGTCTGCATTTCCTGGCAACAGGGACCCTGTTGTCTGTGCATTCTTGTGTAATTACATATGGGTCTTCTAGGGCAGAATCCTAGTTTTCCAAAGATTAATTTATAGCAATGGGTGTCACAATGAACTGGATGGTACCCTGTTCTTCTTGAGGTATTGCCTCTGTTATTTGCTCGGCCAGGTACGACGTCTACCTTAATTGAGGGCTCAGAAGCCGACCCTAGAGGGAGTAGGCAATTATGACAGCAAGAGGAACTGATAGAATCCAGGTCTGGTTAGAAGGGGAAGTGGATTGCCCAGGCTCACCTCTGGGAGTTTCAGGCAGTCACTCTGCTATTGTGTGCCCCACTCTGCTATTGTGGGTGGATGGGGGGTGCTGAAGTCCATGAGACAGTGGCCCCATGGCTCCATCTACACAGTTGACCTTGATGAGGAGCATTTGTTCAGCAGCCTTTTCTAAGAAGCTGTTCTTCAGAGAACGTCTGTATTCTACCCTCAGATAGACCCCCAGTCATTCATTCATTTGTACATATGTATGTTCAAGCACTAATACTTGTATCATGTGTATATGGAAATATCTATTTCCGAATTCCTATACTTCTCTGTAACTGCCTTGGAGATGCTACTGTGGGTAGAAATTTCTCCCAATGAAAGCAAAAGCTCTCACCATTGCTCAGTGATTGCTCCAGTTTGTCCATCTTCTAATCCCTTTATTGCATTGGGAACCTGTTTTGGTTTTTCATTGTGTATTGGTTAGTGTTGAATGCAAACAACAATGATTGAAAGCAGTGCGACCCAGAGGGCCATCTACATTTTACCTACCTTTGTCCCCACAGTACTCACAGAATAATAAACATTCTTTTGTCTTTGGCTGCTTTCCCAGCCTAATAGGTGGCCTTGGCACATCTGTACCAGCCAGAGTAAATGTCCTGTCCTGCTTAAAATTGTCCATTTCTTTTCTTCCTACTACTCTGGGCAGGGTGCCTGTGTCTCTGCCTGACAGAGGGCAGGAACATAGATTATTTCATGTGTCTCTTCTCTTTGGACATTAGATTTCTCTTTTCTTCCTCTTCTGTGACAGGAGTGGCTCTGAGGCGGTGTATACATTTCTATTTACCAGAGTTCGAGGGTGTATAACAGGGATACATTTTCCAGTGTCATTTCCCAAGTAGAGGAAATCAGTTGGTCAAACTGTAACTCAGTCACATCAGAGTAAATGCCTTTATCACCAGAAAGTCAGTGTGGTGGTTCTGTTTGGAGCCAAAGTTGGTGCCCACTTACCCATGTGTCACATGAGCTGCTGGTAGGTTGAGGATCTGTCACTACATTTGTAGAGGAGGATCCCTAAGGATACACCACTGATAGGGGGGTAGGAGGGTAGGTCTTGTTTTGTTTCTCTGCCTAGCTTACTTAAGCTTGTAGACTGGTACCTAGAAAAAGATAAGCCTTCAGCTGAGATGGAGCTTGCAAGCTGGTTCCAAAGGAAAATGGCCCTCATCATTACGAGCCAGTGTTTGGTGCTTGAAATGTCCATATCGTTTGTGATAAAATTGGGTTGGTAGGAAACGGGAAAACTTGGTAATGAGTCCGGAGAGGGGCGAGGCATTTCTTTCTGTCATGATGAAAATGTTCTAAAATTGATTTTGCTGATGTCTACACAACTCTGAATATGCTAGAAACCGTTGAATTTTTCACTTTAAAGAAGTGAATTATATGGTATATACTTAGTGAAAACAGCATTCAGAGGGAATTGTAATTGCATGAACATGTATTGTTAAAAAGAGGAGACCTTAAATCAACCTAATTGTTGATTTCTAACCTTAGAAATCAGAAGATCAGCAAACTAACACAAAACAAAAGCAGAAAGGAAATAATTAAGGCAGGGATAAAGGAACTACAAAATAGAAGAAGACTAATAAGAGTTCTTTGAAAAGATTAATTAAATTCTTAGCTAGACTGAATAGAGAAAATAGAAATAACTGAAGTTAAAAATATAAGGCAAGGCAAAAAAAAATATAAGGCAGGAAGACATGAACTATTTGAGAAGTGAGATGGGTGATTGAATTGTGTTCTGAACAACTATACCCAACAATTAAACAATAAAGTTATTAGAAACAAACAAGTTACCATAGATGACTCAAGAAGATATAGATGATCTTTTTTTTTTAAGATTTTATTTATTTATTCATGAGAGACACACAGAGAGAGAAGCAGGCTCCATGCAGGGAGCCCGATGTGGGACTCGATCCTGGGACTCCAGGATTACACCTTGGGCCGAAGGCAGGTGCTCAACCACTGAGCCACCCAGGCGTCCCCAGATAGAGATGACCTTAACAGACCTATAGTAATTACAAGTTTTGATTAAGTAATTAAAATCTAGCACATACAATTCCAGGACGATATATCATCATTGGTAAATTTTACCACTTAAAGAGGAATTGGCACTAATCCTCAAATCTTTACTAATAAATTGGGAACACATCTGTATCAGAGTTCCCCAGAGAAAAGGAACCATATACAGAGGAGGAGATACTTGTTTTATGAAATTGGCTCATGTGATAGTGGAGGCTGAGAAGTACAAACTCTACATAGTAGGCTGGCATGCTTGAGATCCATGAGATGGAGTGTTACAGCAGTGTGGAGATAGAAGTCCCTCTTCCTTGTGGGACTTCTATCATTTTTCTCAGATGGCCTTGAACAGATTGGATTAAGCCTACCTGTCTTGTAGATAGTAATCTGATTTAATTGCTGAAATGTTAATCTCATCTAAAAATGCCTTCACTTATACTGTCATTCATTTAGACTGGTGTTTGACCAAACGTCTAGGTGCCATAGCTTAGCCATGTTGGCACACATAAGACTAACTGTCATAACATCATAACATCCTATGTCATTCCTTGAGACAGCATTATTCTGATACCAAATTGGCCAGGCAAAAGTAACACAAAATTACAGACCAATATCTTATACGACTATACACATTAAAATCCCCAGCAAGATACTAGCAAACATAATCCAAGCATATATTTTAAAATTATACACCAAGAACAAGTGAATTTTACTCCAGGGATGCAAGGGGGGATGAACATAAGGAAATTGACCAATGTAATATTCACATAAATAGAATGAAGCTGAAAAAACTACATGATCATCTCAATTGGTGCAGAATAACCACTTAACAAACCCTTTTATGATAATAAGATAGGAATTTCCTCAGCATGATAAAGGACATATGTAAGGCAGCTCAGCAGTTTAGCGCCGCCTTCAGCCCAGGGCGTGATCCTGGAGACCCAGGATCGAGTCAGGTTCCCTCCATGGAGCCTGCTTCTCCCTCTGCCTGTGAAAACCCCACAGCCAATGTCATACTTAATGGTGAAAGACTGGAATCGTTCCCATGAGGAACAGAAAGATGCCCATTATTGCCACTTCAAAATTTTACTGGAAATTTTAGCCATAGCAAAATTAGGTGAGAAAAATAAAAGCCATTCAAATTGGAAAGTCTTTTTGCAGATGACATGATTCTAAGAACATGGAGTATCCCAAGAATACACACACATAAACTAGAGCTAAAAAATGAATTTGAAAAAAAATAAATAAATAAAAAATGAATTTGGCAAAGGTGCAGAGCATAAGATCAATATGCAAACATCAGTTGTGCTGGCCATAAATGCAACCACTTGTATCTACTTGTGGCAGAGGGAAGTTTACACACAGACACTAGGAAAAGAAGGCAATGCAAAGACAGAACAGAGATACGTGGCAATGAACCAAGGGATGCCAAAAGTTCTGGAAGGTGCAGAAGAAATTGTCTCCTATAGCCTCTAGAGAGTGTGGCCCTACCAACTCCTTGATTGTGGACTTCTGCCCTCTGGAACTGTGAGAAATTTTTATTATTACAAACCACTCAGTTTGTGGTAATTTGTTATGTCAGCCTTAAGGAACTAATACAATTATCCTTACACCACTTTAATTCCCTTTTACCTTCTACGTCAATTTCATAATCTTTGTGGAATTTCCAATTATTTAGATACTGTACTGAAATAGAAACATAAAATGGTGAGTTCATAAAGGAAAGGGAAAGAGTCAGCAATCATATTCTCTAATATAATACTGTACTTGTACAGAGTTATGCAGTTATTTGCACATTAATGACTACCAGTGGCTAGAAGATGCCAGAAACCCCTAGTTAGGGTTTCTGCCTTGGATTATTTGACTTTCTGTGGAGAATGTAGTACTGCTATTCAAGAACCAATACATAGGGCTCAGGTTTATACATTTATTTCTGCTTCATTTCATAATTTAGAGCAGATAATATGATTATGGAGCAGGAGATCCTCGAACAAAGATAATGGTGGTGGATATAGGATACCATTTAGTAGAGGTCAAGTAGTTGGAGGAAGAGGAGCAAATCCTATGGGTAGAGCTGGTGCTGGGGATGGCCCTCTATCTGCTATGGATGTGGTGGAGCAATCCTGGAATTTATGAGCAACCTGCAAGTCCGAGTCCATGTTCCCATAATATAAATACAGAATATACAGCTCAGAATGCATAGCAATAGACACTTGTGACTTTTTATAGATTATATACTGCTTATTTATCAGTGTTCAGTGATGGAACAGTATGTGCAAAGGACTTGATAGATATTTGATGAGCACTTTAAACAGTATACAATGACTATTTCTGCTAACACTCAGATACTAGGAGACTGGGCATCCTTATTAGAGACCTTGTGAAATAGTAGTCCAAAATAATGAAAACCTAGATTTCATGATAAACCTATGCAAAGGAGATTCCTCTATCTAGTTTGGACCCTTAGACTAGTTGGTTCCATATGGATAATACAAAGTCATGGGTTGATCCCTAAGGGAGACGAGCACCAAGATTCCGGGTCCACCAAGCAGCAGAGTCTGAACTGTTTTCCAATACCAATAACTAATAATAAGTGATATCCATTTGCATAAGAACAGTGCTTATCAAAAATTTTTCCTCACTTTTGATTCTCATTAGAAACCCACAACATGGTCAGGGTAAGGTAGTTTCGTCTCACTACTTACAGAAGAGTTACCAGACTCCAGAAATTTAAGTGACTGATAAAATGTCGTGGACTTAATCAGTTCTAAAGCTTAGAGCTCCTAATAAAGATTTTAAGTGTAATGGGATCTTTTGGCATAGATAACTTCACAGATCCACCTATCTTTTCTTTTATGAAATGATGGTAGTCAAGATTTAAAGAGGTGTAAAAAGCTTCTGGAATTATTAAAATTATTGAAGAATTCCTTTTTGTAAGGAAAGACCATGGACCCAATTTTTCAAATCATCAAAATTTCCTCTCAGCAGTTTTGCTTCTGTAACATATTCTGTCACAACATCTAGAGCAATTTAATGAGTTTTTTCCCCACCTGAAAAAGATATGTTGTTTTGAAAAATCTTACTTGTAGATTTATTGTCCGTAAAATGTGTAATTGCCACTAAGTCTGTTTGTGGTCACATTTTCCTTCTATCTGACAAGATCTTTTTCTTTAGAGATTTATTTTTAGAGTGAGAGAAAGCACATGGGTGCACAAGAATCTCATACTCCATGCTGAATGCATAGCCCCTACTCCATCTCAATGACCCTGAGATCATGACCAAAGCCGAAACCAAGTCAGATGCTTAACCTACTGAGCCGCTCAGGCGCCCATAGATTATTTTCTACCCTTGAACTCAACGTGACAGGACAAAAAAATCTATGTAGCTTCATTACCTTGGTCTGGTGATGCTGGAATTCTGTTCTAACATCTTTGAATTTTTATTCCTTGAAGCTCATCTTGAACTTGTGGCCAGGTTCTGAATTCTTCATTTCTCTGCAAAAATCACTACTATGAATGTACATGTAGTTTCAGGAAAGCGTCAGATAATATTATATATTAAATAAGTGTAGGATTATTTTTTTGCTTGCTGAATTCTCAACACTCAGAAGTTCAGAATTCTTGATTATTTTCGTAACAGTTAAGTTCTCTGTGGAGACAGTGGTAGCATGATGAAATATGCCCCTGACCTAAGGTAAAAAAAAAAAAAAATACTTCTCACTTCTGGAAAATAAAAACAAAAAAATGAGAGGACAGTAGTTTTTCTTAATATATCACAAACACATTTTTTGTTTTGCTGTTGAAAGTTAAGTCTTAGAAGTACAATCAATTAGAAACTGAATCATCATAATAACCCATTAACGCCAAATCACAGCAGGAACTCCCATTCATTCTCAGGGGCAATGCAAAATGTCACTTTAGGAGATAGTTTAGCACTTTCATACAAAAGTAAACATACTGTTAACATAAGATTCAGCAGTTGCCCTTGTTGGTATTTGCCAAAGTGAGTTGAAAACATGTTCGTACATATGAATGTTTACAGCAGCTTCATTTGTAATTGCCAAAACATGGAAGCAACCAAGATGTCTCAGTAGATGAATGGATAAATGAATGGTGGTACCTCCAGACAATGGAATGTTTGGAATAAAAGAAACGAACCGTCAAGCTACAAAAAGACATGGAAAACCCTTACATGCATGTTGCTAAGTGAAAGAAGCCGGTATTAAAAAAACAATGCATATTGTAGGATTCCAGCTATATGCCATTGGCAAGTAGGCAAAAACTGTGTGGATAGTAAAAAAAAAAAAATCAGTAGTTTCCAGGGATTCCACAGGAGGGATGAGATGAATAGGTGGAACACAGGTAATTTTTTTTTTTTAGGGCAGTAGTACTGTATGGTAATGTAATGGTGGATACATATCTTTATGTATTTGTGATGTGAAACCCATAGAAAT
The DNA here is from genome assembly GCF_905146905.1 of Nyctereutes procyonoides. Classification (NCBI taxonomy): domain Eukaryota; kingdom Metazoa; phylum Chordata; class Mammalia; order Carnivora; family Canidae; genus Nyctereutes; species Nyctereutes procyonoides. The sequence continues at coordinate 76,568 of NW_026575001.1, read as the reverse complement.
ACAATACAAATGTTGAACTTGAATGTAAACTATGGACCTCATTACCAATTGTAACAAGTGTACCACAGTAATGCAAAGTGTTAGTAATAGAAAAAAGGAGGGAGTAGGCGAGAGATTATATGTGAACTTGGTACTTTCTAGTCATTTCTTTGTAAACCTAAAACTACTCAGAAAATTTAATTTTTTAAAAAGCTATCAAGCAGTTCAATTTCTTAACTATATAGCTTTGAAAAGAGATTGTACTGATAAAATGCTTAAATGAATGGGCATTAATCCAAAAACAGGTGCTTCTTAGTGTAAAATAGTGTCTTCTCAGATGGCTAAAGCAAACCACTTGTATAAAATGTTATAAGAATAAAGGTGGAAGGTTAAAGTATAATACTATAATACTAAGCCAGAGAGACCATGTGATGGGAGTGACTGATTCCAGAATATACCACCCCAAAGTATGCCTCTTTGGATCAGGGACTGTTTTAAGCTAAAGGCCATTGTGAACCATAAGAAATGTTACAAAAACAGCACGAGCTTTCCTTCTTATAGGAAATTTCCATTGGTTAAAAAGTGTCTCTCGAGGGGGCAGCCCAGGTGGCCCAGCGGTTTAGCACTGCCTACAACAGCCCAGGGCGTGATCCTGGAGACCCAGGATTGAATCCCACGTCGGGCTCCTGGTGCATGGAGCCTGCTTCTCCCTCTGCCTGTCTCTGCCTCTCTCTCTCACTGTGTGCCTATCATAAATAAATAAAAATTAAAAAAAAAGATAGCGATTTTATTTTCTTCAGATAAATACCCAGTAGGAGCACTGAATCATATGGTAGCTTTATTTTTAATTTTTTGAGGAACTTCCATACTGTTTTCCCTAGTGGCTGTACCAATTTACGTTCCCACCAACAACATGTAAGGGGTCTCTTTTCTCTACATCCTTGCCAACACTTAATAGACATCTTTTATCAGCTTTTATCAATGCAGACAGCATGACTTAAATCTCTATTAAAATAAACTTTACTAAACAACCCTTGTTTACCATACTTTTCCTGGTTACCTACCCATACCTTGCCTCCACTCCTTTGCCCCTCACCAGAAACTCAAAATTCCTTTTCCTTGTTTAGCCTAGGGTGGTTTATAAGCCCAAATTTGAACCACCCCTTTGGGTTACTCATTGCTGGGTATTCCCAATGTGCACTTATGTTATTACATGTTACACATGCAATGAACATGTTAACAAAGTTCTATTTGTTTTTGTCTTAAGATTTTCCTCCACCAGGGACATTGATTGATCTGTTGCATCCTATCCCAACCCTTCCTCATCAGGCTTCTAAATAGGTTCAAAGAAGCCTGAAAACTTAGAGTGAACACACCCCAAAGCCTGGCTATATAAATAGAATTCTTCCATCTTTTTCCCCCTTTGTGTTAGACGTCACCCTGGGTCATTTTGGAAGGCTATACACACATGCCAGTGATGTGATTTCTGTTTCTAAAAGTGATACATCTTTGTAGGTTGAATTATCTGTAGAGTCTGTAATTATAAAAAGTCATTTAGATCCAACTCTAAAGAAAGATTGGGTGAGCAATATCGATAATAATAATGGTTGGGAGTCAAACCTAAAATATAATTGTTTCATCCATTCTTATTTGAGTCCCTGGAAAATATCCCACTTTAGTTTATCCAAATCTTCTCTAGTATATTTAAATTTCAAGCACTCTGAGGTCTTCATGGTCAGTGAAGAAGATGTGAGCTTGTTCAACAGCTTCAGTTATCTGTATTAAGATTTCTCTAAATCCATATCATATTCCCATCTCCCCTCCTAAAATTAGCTTCTCCTGTGCTTTTTGAGCGTAGTGCCCACACAAGAATACTGTCCATAATTTCCTTCTGTAAATGGTTTATTTGCAGGGAGGTGTGTAATCTACTTGTAATTTAAAATTAATCACACAGTCAGATTCGAGGTATGTGAGAAGAGGTCTTCTTAAAAGTCCACCAGTCTTATCCGCTCTTCTTAATGAAGCTAAGATCTAAGAAATATAAGTGACTTTTAAAACCACAACCAAATTGGTGGCTCAGATCTTACAATGAATTCCCATCATTTTATGACTTTTTTACTAGTTTAGATTGCCGCTTAAAAGGACTCAGAATAAGAGAAGGAATACAGATGGTCACTAGAAGAACCAGAAGTTCTTCCATTTGATAACAGAAAATAAAATACAGTAAACATTGCTAAGAGGATTATTTAAAATGGAGCCAGGAGGACATTGAAAAGTGGGACTTAATGTTTCCTGTCTCAAATTCTCAGAATTATTGCTGACCTCAACTAAAAGCCAAGGCATCTGCTGCATGTTAGAATTGAACATAAATGGGGGTGTCTGGATGCCTCAATCGTTAAGTGTCTGGCTCTTGATTTCAGCTCAGGTCATGATCTCAGGGTTCTAAGATTGAGCCCTGCCCTCAGCGGGGAGTCTACTTAAGAGAATCTCTCTTCTGGGCAGCAGCCCAGGTGGCTCAGTGGTTTAGTGCCGCCTTCAGCCCAGGGCCAGATCCTGGAGACCCAGGATCAAGTCCCACGTCAGGCTCCCTGCATGGAGCTTGCTTCTCCCTCTGCCTGTGTCTCTGCCTTTCTGTCTGTGTCTCTCATGAATAAATAAACGAAATCTTTAAAAAAAAAAAAAGAATCTCTCTTCCTCGGGCATCCCTGGTGGCTCAGCGGTTTAGCTCTGCCTTCAAGCCCAGGGCATGATCCTGGAGACCCGGGATCGAGTCCCGCATCGGGCTCCCTGCATGGAGCCTGCTTCTCCCTCTGCCTGTGTCTCTGCCTCTCTGTCTCTCTCATGAATAAATAAATGAAATCTTTGAAAAAAAAAAAGTTAAGATGTTCTGTTCATGGATACCCCAGTGTGAGTAACCATGGAAGTTGCCATTTATATAGAGTTTACTAGATGCCAGGAACGGGACTAGAGGGCAGCCCCGGTGGCGCAACATTTTAGCGCCGCCTGCAGCCCATGGCGTGATCCTGGAGACCCTGGATCGAGTCCCACGTCAGGCTCTCTGCATGGAGCCTGCTTCTCCCTCTGCCTGAGTCTCTGCCTCTCTCTGTCTCTATGAATAAATAAATAAAATCTTAAAAAAAAAAAAAGGAACGGGACTAGATGCTCTTCATCCTCAGCCTTGCCCTTTCAGATAGGTACTATTATGCCATTTTCTCTCTCTCTCTCTCTCTCTCTGAATAAATAAATAAAATCTTTAAAAAAATCTCTCTTCCTCTAACTCCACCCCCATCCCTACACACAGTTGTACACACACTCTATAAAATAAATAAATAAATAAATAAATAAATAAAATCTTTTTAAGAAGAATTTAACATAAATGGACTTTCCACCTAGCACTACTAGCAACCAATCACATTTCATTCAAAACAATTTATGTAAATTCCCTTTGTCTCTCCAGAGCACACCTGATACTAGTGACTCTATGTCTCCCAGATTGCAAACCCTAAGACCCCCAATAAACGTACAAATTTTATTTTACAGATTGCAGTTCTGCCTTTCAATATTGCATGGTGTCAAGAGTGGGATCCAAAGTGACCAGCAGTCATCTCCAGCACTTGCTGCCATCTCCAGCACTGCCATGGATTTGAGTAAGGTATTGCAAGAGTGGCTTTGGGTCATGGCAGTTAAGTCCTCTCGGCCTATAGTTGGGTGTTCTGTCTTGCTGGCTTCTGTCCTCATATTCAAGGAGAGGATTCTGTCTTCATGTTTCCTAGTGGAAGATTCTAGTTTAGTAGTCTGAGTACTAATTCTTGGGAAATTCTGCTTCTAAGAAGGGTTCTTATGTGCCACCCTCCTGCAGTTTTCTGCAGTTTTCTGCAGAAACTCCTGCAGTTTTCTGTTTAAAGAATATGGTCCTTCCTGCTGTAAATTTTTGCCCTGTTGGACTCCTATTACCTGGGATGATTGAAAACTCCACTGGCTGTGATGGGGCAAAAATTAGTTCACTTCTGTGCACAATTGGAAAAAAGGCTGTAAAACCAAACAAAGCCAGTGGAAAGCTTCTTTTAATCGGTATCTTAGAGGCCTCAAAAAAAAAAAAAAACTGAGAAGTTTGCTTACCTTTAGCCAGTTAGCTTCCAAAAGTTTTGAGTTAGGGACGCCTGGGTGGCTCAGTGGTTGAGTGCCTGCCTTTGACTCAGGGCAGGATCCTAGGATCCAGGATTGAGTCCCACATCAGGATCCCTGTGGGGAGCCTGCTTCTCCCTCTGCCTGTGTCTCTGCGCTCTCTCTCTCTCTCTCTCTCTCTCTCTCTCTCGAATAAAAAAATCTTTAAAAAAGAAAAAAACAAAAGTTTAGAGTTAATTCAGATCTTTCCAAGAGGCTTTCAGAATTAGAAAACTAGGCCAAACAGAAACAGACACATAGATCAATGGAACAGATTAGAGAATCCAGAAGTGGACCCTCAACTTTATGGTCAACTAATATTCGACAAAGGAGGAAAGACTATCCACTGGAAGAAAGTCTCTTCAATAAATGGTGCTGGGAAAATTGGATATCCACATGCAGAAGAATGAAACTAGACCACTCTCTTGCACCATACACAAAGATAAACTCAAAATGGATGAAAGATCTAAATGTGAGACAAGATTCCATCAAAATCCTAGAGGAGAACACAGGCAACACCCTTTTTGAACTTGGCCACAGTAACTTCTTGCAAGATACGTCCATGAAGGCAAGAGAACCAAAAGCAAAAATGAACTATTGGGACTTCATCAAGATATGAAGCTTTTGCACAGCAAAGGATACAGTCCACAAAACTAAAAGACAACCTACAGAATGGGAGAAGATATTTGCAAATGACCTATCAGATAAAGGGCTAGTATCCAAGATCTATAAAGAACTTATTAAACTCAACAGCAAAGAAACAAACAATCCAATCCTGAAATGGGCAAAAGACATGAAGAGAAATCTCACAGAGGAAGACATCGACATGGCCAACAAGCACATGAGAAAATGCTCTGCATCACTTGCCATTAGGGAAATACAAATCAAAACCACAATGAGATACCACCTCACACTAGTGAGAATGGGGAAAATTAACAAGGCAGGAAACAACAAATGTTGGAGAGGATGTGGAGAAAAGGGAACCCTCTTACACTGTTGGTGGGAATGTGAACTGGTGCAGCCACTCTGGAAAACTGTGTGGAGGTTCCTCAAAGAATTAAAAATAGACCTGCCCTACGACCCAGCAATTCCACTGTTAGGGATTTACCCCAAAGATTCAGATGCAATGAAACACCGGGACACCTGCACCCCGATGTTTCTAGCAGCCATGTCCACAATAGCCAAACTGTGGAGGGAGCCTCGGTGTCCATCGAAGGATGAATGGATAAAGAAGATGTGGTTTATGTATACAATGGAATATTACTCAGCCATTAGAAACGACAATTACCCACCATTTGCTTCAACGTGGATGGAACTGGAGGGTATTATGCTGAGTGAAGTAAGTCAATCGGAGAAGGACAGTGTATGTTCTCATTCATTTGGGGAATATGAATAATAGTGAAAGGGAATATAAGGGAAGGGAGAAGAAATGTGTCAGAAATATCAGAAAGGAAGACAGAACATAGAGACTTCTAACTCTAGGAAATGAACTAGGGGTGGTGGAGGGGGAGGAGGGCGGGGGGTGGGGGTGAATGGGTGACGGGCACTGAGGGGGACACTTGACGGGATGAGCACTGGGTGTTATTCTGTATGTTGGTAAATTGAACACCAATAAAAATTAATTTATAAAAAAAACAAAAAACAAAAACAAAATACTTGAACTGTGTAATAACAATCACTCTATTACTGTTGTATTTTTTTGTATATATTTTTTATTGGAGTTTGATTTGCCAACATATAGCATAACACCCCGTGCTCATCCCGTTAAGTGCCCCCCTCAGTGACCATCACCCAGTCACCCCAACCCCCAGCCCACTTCCCTTTCCACCACCCCTTGTTCGTTTCCCAGAGTTAGGAGTCTCTCCTGTTCTGTCACTCTCACTGATATTTCCCACTCATTTTCTCTCCCCTTTATTCCCTTTCACTATTTTTTATATTCCCCAAATGAATGAGACCATATAATGTTTGTCCTTCTCAAACTGATTTATTTCACTCAGCATAATACCCTCTAGTTCCATCCACATCAAAGCAAATGGTGGGTATTTGTAGTTTCTTTTTATATATATATATATAGATTTTTTAATGTATTTATTCATGAGAGACACAGAGAGCGAGGGGGGCAGACACAGGCAGAGGGAGAAGCAGGCTCCATGCAGGGAGCCTGACGTGAGACTTGATCCCGGGTCTCCAGGTTCATGCCCTGGGCCGAAGGCGGCGCCAAACTGCTGAGCCACCCAGGCTGCCCATATTGTCGTTTCTTTTTTTTTTTTTTTACTTGTTTTTTTAACTTTTCTTTTTGATATAAATTTATTTTTGATTGGTGTTCAATTTGCCAACATACAGAAAAACACCCAGTGCTCATCCCATCAAGTGCCCCCCTCAGTGCCCATCACCCACTCACCCCCACCCCCCACCCACCTCCCCTTCCACCACCCCTTGTTCGTTTCCCAGTTAGGAGTCTTTATGTTCTGTCTCCCTTTCTGGTATTATATTTGTCATTTCTAATGGCTGAGTAATATTCCATTATATATATAGACCACATCTTCTTTATCCATGCATCTTTCGATCAGCACTGAGGCTCCTTCCACAGTTTGGCTATTGTGGACATGACTGCTATAAACATTGGGGTGCAGGTATTTAAGTTTTCACTGCAACTGTATCTTTGGGGTAAATCCCCAGTAGTGCAATTGCTGGGTTGTAGGGTAGTTCTATTTTTAACTCTGAGGAACCTCCACACAGTTTTCCAGAGTGGCTGTAATACTAAATCTTAGATTCACTCCCAATGGGAGATACTCTCGCCCTTTGATATAATAACTGGAAAACCAGTGAGATTAGATCAAGGTGCATACGATCCCAGCTTTTAAAGGTAAGGTGATGACTTATAAGGGATTGATATAGACCCTTCAGAGAAATGAGAAATTGGTAGAACAGTCTTTTCACTCTGTGTTCCTAGGAGATAAAGACCTCAAACATCATGGCCTTTTCCTAGGAGATAAAGACCTCAAACATCATGGCCTTCAACCTGGAGACATGGTTGATTGGAAAAGACCTCCAGAAAGATTCATTCCAGCATTGCTATAGGGGAGCACGCCAGTCATGGTGCGGCTAAATTAGAAGGCATGTACTCATTGATTCATATTTCTCAGTTTAAAAAGGCTTCAGAATCTAACTGGACCACCAAACCTACCAGAGACCTCAAACTAACCGTTTCTTGGAAAAGGAAGCAGATGACATCTGTGTACACTACCCTCACAAGATTCAGGGTCAGGTCACTATTATGTTCATAAGATACTTCACATCAATTCTTATGAGGCTTATTTCTCTTCCCTTTCATTTTCACTTTTGATTGGGAAAGCAATGCTGTAATTTAATTATCACAGTCCCTTGCTACTTTTGGAAACCTTTCTATTGGATTTGTCACCATACTCCTACTGGGTCCTTTATTGATAATAATGACTCCATAATGTTACCTATATACAATTTCTCCATGGTCCCAAATATTTCCATTAGTTATAGCAAAACACCTTCCTCCATCACTTTTCATGTCAAGATATTCTTGCCTTAAGAAAACCTTCGATGTTTTATACTCACTCCCCCTAAATTAAAGACCACCTCCTGGGTCAACGGAACTTCGATTAGCAAAAAATGGAAATCCACTCCTTCCCTTCCTATGATTTCCTCTATACAAATTGTGTATCTCCCACCTGTTCTAACATAGAAATCTTTTCACCTGTCCATCTCCATTATGCCAAGTCTTTTGGATATCACTACTTGAATGTAACAACCCATCATGCATCAAACCTGATACTATCTTTCAACAACTCAGTGGTGCTCTTTTACAAGAAATATATTCCTTTAACCAAACAACTGGACATTCAAAGCTCTCTGATCCCTGCTTAGATGCTATCCCCCTTCTCCTTTATAAAACTGAGAGCTTGGTATTCCATGCACCCCCACAGTATATATCTTTGTTCATATACCAGTACTCTTCGGACATTTAATTGTTTAGATAGCTGGAGAATTAGTAGCCAAGGCCTTTTGGGCCACCTTATTTCCCCCCTTAAAATTCTCAGATCCCATCTGATCTCCCATCACATGAAAAAAAAGGGACTTATCCATAATAGATGAAGATCCTTCTGATTATGAAGATAATAGCTGCCCTGCAGGGTTTTCTGTCAATTATCAGTGACTGCTGTCTCTCCTTTGAGGTTTCTTTTTCTGGCTGGGGCTTGGTATTTTCCAACATAAGATCACATTGTAGAATTTAATTAGAATAAGTCTATAAATTGTATTATTGTTATTTTAATTTGTACCCTACTTATTATTTTCAAATTATGTCATACATTTCCCAGTGTTGTTCTACTCAAAATGTCAACATAACGGTTGCTAAAAGATTTGAAAATATTCATCAGGCCTACTCACTGACAGTGACAAGTGAAACTTCAGTTGACATAGCCTAAGCTCCACTTCCTTTAAACCTCCTTGTTGCTCAGAGGTAGCCTTAAGACTCTCACACAAAGATCTACCAACCAGGAGACTCTCTCCACCCCCACTCCACCCCGGGACTTGATGGACCTGGAGGAGGCTGTTGGCCACTCAGGCATCACATTGGGACTACAAAGCCAAGGTTGATTATAGAGAAAGATCTTGATTAGAAGGGGGGAATGATAATGAAGAGAATAAATTAGGAGCAAGCATTGATAAGAGGGTTATTTAATAATGGAACCAGGAGGACATTGAGGAAGTAGGATTTACGTCTCCGGTCTCAAATTCTCAGAATTGTTGCTGTCCTCAGCTAAAAGCCAAGGTATCCACAACATGGTAGAATGGTCATAAGGGGACTTTCTGCCTAGCACTAGTTCTAACAACCAATCAGAATATATTCTAACTGTAGCTATACCAGCACCAGTCACATTTTGTTTAAAACAACTTTAAAACTTTTTTGCTTTAAGAACCCTGACCTTCTGGGTCTCTCCAGAGCACGCTCTTGATTTCAGTTGACTCTGTCTCTCCCAAATTGGAATCCCCAAGACCCCCAAATAGAACAGACACATCTTATTTTGTAGACTGTGGTTTTCCCCTTCACTGATCAACACATTCTAAATGTTGGTGAGGGGGGTACTGAAATGTCTTTATTATTTTTAGTGTTGCTTTTGACAAAATATGTTTATAGAAAGCTTTGGTGGATAGATACATACAAGTGGATCAAATTGTGATTATCTGGTGAAAATGCCAGCCCAAAATTAAGTGGATTCTGAATTCTCAAAGGAAATTTTGAATGTGCTACTGCTTACAACAAGAACATTAGATACACATTTTTTCCACCAATGAAAGTGACAGCTTCCCACAAACATTTTATGTTCAAGGTCTTAGAATCTATTCCAGTAACAGGAAGAGCTAAGACATTTCTATAGAAGCCCTGAAGTAATTTCTGTGATGCTCTGTAATGTACGAAGTGACATAGGAAAGGTGATTATCTCATCTCCATGAAAAGTTCATTTTGAAGAGATAATACTTGAACTCTCTGTAAGTATGTAAGTACTTTATCTTCCTTCCTGTCATAAGACTAAAAAAAACTAGAGTTTTGATTTGTGCTTCAATCCTTCATTCCTCCCCACCAACAGAAAAGAAATAACTATACCAAAGTATTATAGAATATACAATGCAAAAGAATGAAACTTACCTAATTGCAGCTTATGTGAAACAAGCAAGCGACAATCTAAATGTAAGTAACATTAAGATACTCATAAAGCTGGCATTTCCTCAAAGGCATTTATCTAAGACATTAACACAGTATGCAAAGTCAATCTCCTGTTTCACCAAGCCTCTATGAAGGAGGAGTATCATTTTTAAAAAGTGAGGTAGAAAATTCAAAGAAACCAATTAAAGCTCACTCTAAGCAGAGAACGTGTGTGATTGCTACTTGGTTTTTGTTGCTATCAAGAAGACTGACTTTAGAGACCATAAAGCATAGGACTAGACCAGCCATCCCATGCCCTGTTACCAGCAAGTAAAGGCTGAAGGAAGGCAGTGGGGATTTACTGAAGTTCATTGCTTCTAGCCAGATCCCTCCTGCAACCTAATTTCATTAGTGGGCCAGTGTTTTTCTTCCATGTGTATTAGAGGTGATGAGGAAGGAATGGTAGATTATTATAGTAAGCTTATTATAATAGAAACAATATTTAAAAGATTTTGCAAAAGAGAAAGAAGATATGTGATTAAAGCTATTTTATCTGACATTTAATAAGCCTTGTCACTCTTGAAATTCCAACTGCTACTATTGCTTGCTTACTTTACCTTTTGCCTAGTCCACACAAGAATTGATCTAAATTAAACAAAACTGATTACAATCACATCAGATTCCATGCATTAGGTAGCCTCCATCCCATATTCTGTTATGCAGGATATTACTTTATTGTAGTACACTATACTGATGGAGTTTAAAACAAAACATGTTACCCCAAAATATGGAATCCTAGCATATTGAATATTTGAGGCTGAGTTTGAGAAAATGGCAGAAACAGGTTGGTCTCTGACCTCCCCCACAACCCTTGCCTTACTTCCCTGAAACACGTTGTAAAACTGCCATGTGATTGATAGATGCCCTCCCTCTAGCTGGAGGAGAAAAGCATCCTTAACTCTAAATAAGAAGGGATGCCGAAAAGAATCTGAACAAACAGGCCTTGCTAAAATTACCCCTGTTTATTACAAATAACTCATGCTCTTTGACCTGTAATATCATATTTTTGATAAACCCAGCATAAAAATACACAGCTCTAAAAAATATATACACAGCTCTAACCATTTCTTCACATCTTTATTTCCTTACAGAAGGCTCCTGTGTCCTGGATGTGCTCCTTATTTTGATTGCAGTGATCATTTCTCAAGTGTAATGTCAGTATTTCTCAATTGTACATTTAAATGGAGCAGTTTCAGGCAGCCTGGGTGGCTCAGCAGTTTAGCACCAGCTTCAGCCCAGGGCGTGATCCTGGAGACCAGGGATCAAGTCCCACATCCGTCTCCCTGCATGGAGCCTGCTTCTCCCTCTGCCTGTGTCTCTGCCTCTCTCTGTTTCTCATGAATAAATAAATAAAATCTTTTTAAAAAATTAAATAAATGGAGCAGTTTATGTTTTGTAAATGATATGCCTTTTGATAATATTTAAAATAAAAGCCCAAAACCTATGTGTCTGGGGCAAAGCAACCAACTAGCAAGTGGTCAGGGCAAAGACAAATTTAAAAAAAAAACAATTATGGCTTACTTTCTGTGCCCCAGCACTACAAGGGCTGGTGTGGATTTGTGGATTGTGGGCTCACTGAGGTCACAAGTTCCCCGTCAGCCAGATCCTGTTCATTGCTGACTATGCTTAGGTGTTACTGTTACTCTAATTTCAGTGTGAAATTGTTGCAGAGTTTCAGGCAGGGACCATTATGATTGATGATGAGTGATGGAAGACATGAGAATCACATGTATGTAAAATTGGAAGAGAAGTCAAGCACAGTAAGTACAAGTGCTCTAGAGATGTCCAAGATGCAAAGGATGAGCTCACCTCACCCCATGACAAATTGAGATAACAACAGATTATGTGAGAACAACCTGAAGACTGGCATAACAGATCTTCCACAGTCAATCATAGGAGCCCACATCAAAACAGGGTAGGAGGGCAGAGACATAGGAACCAGAGCACTGGTAAGACTGACCACAAATGAGAGGGACACCATGAGCACAGAAGAGTGAGGATGGGACCCCACACAAGTGCCCCAGGCATTACGGACCCATGCTGGGAAGACAAGTCCTTATAACATTGGGCTTTGAAAATCAGGGGGCCTTAACCTATTTTAATCCATGTGTTTTAATTATCGGGCTTAGCTCCTAGAGAGCCAGAGGGCGAAAGGAAACAGTCCCTTCCCTCAAAGAGCCACCTTTAACAACACGACCAAGACGTACCTTGAAGAAAGAGTTCGAAAAGCACTTGGAGAGGTGGCTCAGTTGGTTAAGCATCTGCCTTCAGCTCAGATCATGATCTCAGAGTCCTGGAATCGAGCACCGTCCTGGAATCAAGCAGTCCTGGAATCAAGCACCGTGTCAGGCGTCCTGCTCAGCAGGGAGTCTGCTTCTCCCTCTCCCTCTGCCTTTCCCCCTACTCATGCTTGCTCACTTGCTTTCAAATAAATACATAAAATCTTTTAAAATACACTTGGAGTATACCTGTTGAATATTTATTTACTAAAATGTGCTAGAGGGACAGGAATCTTTAGGAGACTTCTCCAAGAACAAAACTTTTGGCAGGCACCATTTCTCTTCCCTTACCGCATCCTAGATAGCTGGATTCTTTCAAACCAGCACAAATACTCTACCTATCTTAGGACTACACACCCTGTCCCCATGTTCCCTTGCGGACCAGCCCCATTAAAATCCACCCAAATTCTCAGGCATCTTTCCAAATAGGCTTCTACTCGGGGACACCCTACATGCAGCTTCAGCAGGAACTAAAGCCACTCCAAAAGTGACTCCTGTCCTGGGTAAGGGGGAAAGATAACCACACAAACCAGCATGCCATGAGTTCCAACAGCCGAGTCTTTTAGCTGACAGCACAAGGAGAGTGCCCTGCTTTTAGGTGCAACTACAGCCCCAGCAAAAGGACTGGGGTAAGTTACCTGGTCTGGCCACGCCCACCAACAGAAGCCACTTAGGGGGAGTACACTGCATTTCAGTGTGCATTCAACTGTAGCACAAGGATTTAAGTGCAGAGAGCTAACATGAATGCTGACACTGCCAAATCACAAGCCTATGGTGGCCTCAGGCCCCTCAACAGCACTGGACAACCCTGCCAGGTGTACCCATAGTGTGCAAAACAGGCCATTGCAGCCAGCTCCACAAACCACAAACATGGCTCAGCCACAACAATAGGGCACACTCAACCCATGTAAGAGACCCTAATGGAGCACCTGGCTCTGGTGACCATTGGCATTGTGCTACAGGGCACCACAGGACCACTTCTTCATAAGGTTGCTACTCTCAAGATCAGGAGACAGCAGATATTCCTAATATATAGAAACAAAAACATACAAAATAAGGAGACGGAAGAATATGTCCCAAATGAAAGAGGGAGACAGAATCACAGCAGAACTAAATTCTGAAATGGAGATAAGCAGTGTGCCTAATAAAGAATTCCAAGTGTAAGGGTCATGAACATACTGGACTTGAGCGGGAGGATCTCGGTGAGACCTTAAACAAAGAGACATAAAACATACTCTACCCCTCCGCCTTAAAAGCCCAGACAGGAACAGGGTCCAGATGCCATAACAGGAAGATCTAGTACAGTGATTCTGTGATCTCGGCAAGTCTTGGTTCATAAGCCAAACGCCAGTCCCAGTCACGCTGGGACACACACGCAAAAAAGCTACAATTTTTAAACGGCCTGAAAAAGGGGTGCCTGGGTGGCTCACTTGGTTAAACGTCTACCTTCAGCTCAGGTGGTGATCCCAGGACCTGGGATTGAGCCTATTCTCCTCTCTCTCCCTGCTCCTCCCTCTGCTTGTGGTCTCTCTTGGACAAATAAATAAAAACTTAAAAATAAATAAAAGGCCTGAAGAGCTGCAGGAACACTTTCTTCCCCTCTACCTTAAAACCGGAGACCAGAACAGGACCTGGCTGGCAAGGAGCTTGCGACCTCAGTGAGTCCACAGTCCACAAGCCCACACTAGCCCCTATAGTGCTGGGGTACTGAAAGTAAGCCACAGTTTTTTTAATTTCTCGTTTTCATTTCTCTTATTTTTTGTCTTTACTCTTTTTTCATTTTTTTCTCAAATTGTATTTTTATTATAATTACTTTCAGTAAGAAGCTGTGGTTTAGAACAACTAGCATATATAGCCACAATTCCAGTCAGCCAGCAAAATTCACCAGGCTGTGTCCATTCGAGACAATTCCTTCAGGGACACTTGGGTGGCTCAGTGGTTGAGTGTCTGCCTTGGGCTCAGGTCATGATCCTTGTGTCCTGGGATTGAGTCCCGCATCGAGCTTCAATTTTAGGAGAAGTAGCTGTTCCATGTAATCTGTACAAATACATAAAGTCAAGCAAAATGGGGAGACAGAGGAATATGCTCTAAAACAAAAAAGAAAAATCTCAGAAAAGAACTAAATGAAGCAGAGATAAGTAATATACCTGATAAAAAGAATTTAAAGTAGGGACACCTGGGTGGCTCAGTGGTTGAGCATCTGCCTTTGGCTCAGGGTGCAATCCCGGAGTCCCAGGATCTAGTCCCGCATCAGGCTCCATGCATGGAGCCTGCTCTCCCTCTGCCTCTGTCTCTGTGTCTCTCATGAATAAAATAAATCTTAAAAAAATAATTTAAAGTAATGATTGTAAAGATACTGGACTGGAGAAAAGAGTGGATGAACTGAGACCCTCAAAATAGGTAGAATACAAAAATGCACCATTCAGGGTTTAAGCATAGAAAAACAAAAAAACACTGGAAAGAATCAACAATAGATTAGCTACTGCAGAAGAATGTATCAGCCATTTGGAAGGTAGGCAATGGAAAGCACACTAGTTCAACAGCAAAGAGGAAAACAAATTTTTAAATGAGGATAGGTTAAGAGATCTCTTGGACACCATAAAACAAACTGCATTATAGGTGTCCCACGAAAAGAGAGGAAGGTGTAAAAAATGTATTTGAAGAAATAACTGAAAACCTCCGTAACCCAGGGGAAGGCAATAGACATCCAAATCCAAGAAGCACAGATAGTTCCAAACAAAATGAGTCTAAAGAGGTCCACATCATGACACATAAAATGACAAAAAGTAATGATAGAGAATTTTAAAAGCAGCAAAAGAAAACAAATTACATACAAGAGAAATCCCAGAATGCTGCCAGCTGATTTTTCACCAGAAACTTTGCAGACCAGAAGGCAGTAGCAGGATATATTCAAAGTACTAAAAGGAAAAGAACTACAACCAGGAATACTCTACAAGCAAGGTACTCATTCATATTTAAAGGAGAGATAGTGTTTCCCAGACCAAAGATAAACACCACTAAACCAGCTTTAGGGATGTTAAAGGGACTTCTTTTTTGGTATTTTTTATTTAAATTCAATTAAATCGCACAGCCCTGGTGGGCAGCGGTTTAGCGCCGCCTGCAGCCCAGGGCCTGATCCTGGAGACCTGGGATCGAGTCCCACGTCGGGCTCCTGCATGGAGCCTGCTTCTCCCTCTGCCTGTGTCTCTGCCTCTCTCTCTCTCTCTCTCTCTCTCTGTGTGTGTGTCTATCATAAATAAATAAATAAATAAATGAATAAATAAAATCTTTAAAAATAAATAAATTCAAGTAAATCAACATACAGTGTATTATTAGTCTCAGAGGTAGGATTTAGTGATTCATCAGTTGCATATAACACCCAGTGCTCATTCTATCAAATACCTTCCTTAATGCCCATTACCCAATTATCCCTTCCCCAAACCCACCTCCCCTCCAGCAATCCTCAATTTGTTTCCTGTAGTTAAAGAGTATCTTATGGTTTCTCTCCCCTTCTGATTTCATCTTAATTTATTTTTCTTTTTTTTTAAATTTTTTTTTATTTTTATTTATTTATGATAGTCACACAGAATGAGAGAGAGAGGCAGAGACACAGGCAGAGGGAGAAGCAGGCTCCATGCACCGGGAGCCCGATATGGGATTCGATCCTGGGTCTCCAGGATCGTGCCCTGGGCCAAAGGCAGGCGCTAAACCGCTGCGCCACCCAGGGATCCCTTAATTTATTTTTCTAAAGGGACTTCTTTAAGTGGAAAATAAATAGCCATAATTAGACACAAGAAAATGGTGAATAAAAATATAAAATATTACAACATGTACATAAAATGTGAAGGAAGGAGTAAAAACAAGAAGAAGGGGAAAAATAAAAGATTCTTTGGTTTGTTTTAAGAATTTTTTTAAAGACCTATTTATTCATGAGAGAGAGAGAGAGAGAGAGAGAGAGGGAGAGAGACAGGCAGAGGGAGAAGCAGACTCCATGCAGGGAGCCCAACATGAGACTCAATCCCGGGTCTCCAGGATCGTGCCCTGGGTTGAAGGCAGCGCTAAACCGCTGAGCCACCCGGGCTGCCCCAAGAATGTTTTTATTTTTTTTATTTTTTTAAAGATTTTATTTATTTATTAATGAGAGATACAGAGAGAGAGTGAAAGAGTGCAGCAGAGACACAGGCAGAGGAAGAAGCAAGCTCCATGCAGGGAGACCTACGTGGGACTCGATCCCGGGTCTCCAGGATCAGGCCCTGGGCTGAAGGCGGTGCTAAACCGCTGAGCCACTGGAGCTGTTCCAACCAAGAATGTATTTAAATGACCTTCAAATTAATATGGACTCCAGTGTGCTTATGATGTTATATAGGAGCCTCATGGTAACCACAAACCAAATTCTGTAATAGAAACACACACACACAAAAAAAGCCAAACAACACTATAGAACCCATCAATCATGAAGAGAACAAAGAAGAACTACAGCCAGAAAACAAGTAATAAAATGGCAATAAGTACATAACTACCTTTAAGTGAAATTACCTAAATACTCCAATCAAAAGACAAAGGGTGGTGTGAATGGAAGAAAAAACACAACCCATACAGCCTACAGGAGGCTCATCTCAGACCTAAAGATGCATACAGACTGAAATTCAAGAGATGGAAAAATATTCATCATGCAAGTGGAAACAAAAAGCTGGGTAGCAATGTTTATACCAGACAAAATGTACTTTAAAACAAATTCCATAACAGGAGACAAAGAAGGGCATTACATAATGATAAAAGTATCAACCCAACATGAGGATATAACAGTTATCTATACACTCAACCCCAGAACACTTAAATACCTAATTACCTAATAGACATAAAGAAATTGATGGTAATACAATGTAACACTACACTTACATCACTAGATAAATCATTCAGGCAGAAAATCAATAATCAATGTCTATTAAGGGCACCTTGGTCCAAAAGAACCTAACAGACATACAGAACATTCCGTCCAAAAACAACAGAATACACTTTCTTTCCAAGTGCACATGATCCAGAATAGATCAAGTATGAGGCCACAAAACAATCCTCAGTAAAGTTAAGAAGATTGAAATCATACCATGCATTTTTTTTCTGATCACAGCAGTATTAAAACAAGAAATTACAAGGAAAAAATTGTAAGAAATAAACATATGTAGACTAAATAACATGAAACTAAATAACCAAAAGACCAGTGATGCAATCAAAGAAATTTTAAAAAACACAGGGGCAGCCCAGGTGGCTCAGCGGTTTAGCACAGCCTTCAGCCCAAGGCGTGAGCCTGGAGACCCAGGATTGAGTCCCATGTTGGTCTCCCTGCATGAAGCCTGCTTCTCCCTCTGCCTGTGTCTCTGCCTCTCTGTCTGTCTGTCTCCCTCTCTCTCTCTGTCTCTCATGAATAAATAAATAAAATCTTTAAAAAAAATAAACACATACATGGAGACAATGAAAAAGACAGTGGTCCAATGTCTTTGGGACCTGTGTAAATGAAGCACATAACAATACAGGCCTACCTCAAGAAACTGGAAAAAGCTCAAATAAACAATCTACTCTTACATCTAAAGGAACTAGAAAAAGAATGAACAAATCCCCAGATAAGAAAGGAAATTAAAAAAAAAGAAAAGGGATCCCTGGGTGGCGCAGCGCTTTGGCGCCTGCCTTTGGCCTGGGGCGCGATCCTGGAGGTCCGGGATCGAGTCCCACATCGGGCTCCTGGTGCATGGAGCCTGTTTCTCCATCTGCCTGTGTCTCTGCCTCTCTCTCTCTCTCTCTCTCTCTCTCTCTCTCTCTCTCTGTGTGTGTGTGTGACTATCATAAATAAATAAAAAAAATTAAAAAAAAAGAAAAAGAAAGGAAATAAAGATCACAGCAGAAATAAAGTACAGAGAGGCTAAAAAAACAATTCAATGAAACCAAGAGCTGGTTCTTTGAAACGGTAAACAAAATTGACAAACCTTTAGCCAGATTTACTAGGAAAGAAAGATAAAAGACCCAAATAAGTAAAATCAGAAGCAAGAGAGAAGTAACAACTGACACCATAGGAACACAGAATTAGCATATTATAAAAAATTAAATAACAGCAAATTGAAAACCTAGAATAAATGAATAAATTCCTAAAAACATAAAATCATCCAAAATTGAGCCAGGAATAAGTAGAAAATCTGAGCATACTGATTACAAGTAATGAAACTGAATTGGTAATCAAATGCCTTACAAAAAATTTGGGATCCCTGGGTGGCTCAGCAGTTTAGCGCCTGCCTTCAGCCCAGGGTGTGATCCTGGAGTCCCGGGATCAAGTCCCACATCGGGCTCCCTGCATGGAGCCTGCTTCTTCCTCTGCCTGTGTCTCTGCCTCTCTCTCTCCTTGTGTCTCTCATGAATAAATAAATAAAATCTTCAGGACCACCCAGGGATCCCCCAATAAAATCTTTAAAAAAAAAAGCCTTAACAAAAAATAAAAGCCCAGGATCACATTGATTCACAAGTGAATTCTTCCATACATTTAAAGAAGAGTTAACACCTATTCTTTGTAAACAATTTCATAAGTGAGAATAGGAAAGAAAGCTTCCAAATTCATTATACAAGGCCAGCATTGCTGTGATACTAAAAGCATAGACAGACACTACAAAAAAGAAAACTATAGGCCAATATCTCTGATGAACATAGATGGAAAAATGCTCAATATTAGCAAATTGCATACACTACATTAAAAGGATCATTCACCACGATCAATTAGGATTTATTTCAGGAATGCACAGATGGTTCAATATTCACAAGTCAATCAACACGATACATCAATAAAATGAAGACTAAAAATCATCAATAGATGCAGAAAAGCACTTGACAAAGTTCATCATCCATTCATAATAAAACTCAACAAAGTGGGGTTAGAGGGAACATACCTCAACATGATAAAGGCTATATATGAAATACAGCTAACATCATACTCAACAGAGAAAAACAGATTTTCCACTAATATCAGGAATAAGACAAGGATGTCCACCTAGCTACTTTTATTCAACATAGTACTAGCTGAAGAAATCAGACAAAAAGAAGTAGGCATCCATACTGGTAAAACAAACCAAAAAAAGTGCCACTATTTGCAAACAACATGATAATATACACAGAAAATCCTAAAGACTCACCCAAAAAACTACTAGAAGTAATAATCCAGTAAATTTGCTGGATTAAAAAAAATGAATACCCAGAAAATGGTAGGATTTCTATATGCTAAAAATGAAGCAGCAGAAAGAAAAATTGAGAAAATAATCCCACTTATAGTTGTACTACAAAGAATGAAATACCTAGGAGCAAACTTGAGAAAATCCTGTACTTTGAAAACTATATCAAAGAAAGGAATTGAAGACGACAGAAACAAACATAAAGGTATACCATGCTTGTGGATTTTAAGAACCAATATTGTCGAAATGTCCATCCTACCCAAAGGAATCTACAGATTTAATGCAATTGCTATCAAATTACCAACAGCATTTTCCACAGAACTATTACAAATAATACGAAAATTTGTATGGAACAACAAAAGACCTTGAATAGCCAACGCAATCTTAATGAGGTATAAAGCTAAAGATATCAACATCCCAGATTTCAAGATTTATTACAAAGCTTTGCTAGCCAAAACACTATGGTACTGGCACAAAAACAGACACATAGACCAAAGGAACATAATAGAGAGCTCAGAAATAAACCCATGCATATGTGGCCAAATAACCTAATAAAGGAGGCAAAATGTACAATGGTTGCCACAGAGCCAGGATAGTTGGAGGCCACGATATGAAGAAAGACTGGAATCTCACTGAATTTTAATATAGGGGACGGGGGGGCAGGGCTGGGACTTGGTCTCAGTCTCATTGGCTGTCTCACTCAGCTTTTATTAAGAGAGCTAGCAGATTGGCTATAGGAATGATTAACTTTGGGAAGCAGAGAAAAACATGTTTACTTCAAAGGTAAAAGAATAAGCTATTAACTCAAGGAAGGGAAGCAGAGGAGCTGTATCTGGAGAACAATGTGGTCAAGAGAGTCCATCTGCCGACTCAGGACCTCACAGAGGAGCTGTATCTGGAGAACAATGTGGTCAAGAGAGTCCATCTGCCGACTCAGGACCTCACATATCCCCAGTGTGCCAAGGACTCAGATTCAGTTCTCAGATAAGCTCCACGGCTGGGTCCCCACAAATGGTGAAAAGATAGTCTCTTCAAACTAATGGTGTTGAGAAAACTGGACAGCTATGTGCTAAAGAATGAAACTTTACCACTTTCTTACAGCATAAACATAAACTCAAACTGTATTAAAGACCTAAATTGTAAACCTGAAACCATAAAACTCCTAGAAGAAAATATAGTCGGTAATTTCTTTGACATCAGAGGTAGAAACATTTTTCCAGATATATCTCCTAAGACAAGGAAAATAAGCAAAAATAAACTCTTGGGACTAGACTTAAGACAAACAACTTTTGCATGACCAAGGAAACCATCAACAAAATGAAAAGATGACCTACAGACTGGTAGGAGATATTTGCAAATGATATATCTGATAAAGGGTTAATATCTAAAATATATAAAGAACTAACAGCACCAAAAAAAACCCCCACAAGTAATCCAATTAAAAAATGGACAGAAGCTCTGAAAAGACATTTTTCCAAAGAAGACATACAAATAGCCAACAGACACATAAAAAGATGCTCACCATCACTTATCAGGGAAAGGCAAATCAAAATCACAATGAAATAACACCCTACACTTGTCAGAATGCCTATGATCAAAAACACAACAAAAGACAAAGTACTGTCGAGACTATAGAGAAAAAGAATCCTTTTGCACTATCGAGAATGCAAATTGGTGTACCTACTGTGGAAAACAGTATGGAGTTTTCTCAAAAAATTAAAAATACAAATACCATAGGATCCAATAATACCACTACTGGGTATTTACCCAGAGAAAACAAAAACAGTAATTTGAAAAGATATATGCACTGCTATGTTTATTGCAGCATTATTTGTAGTAGCCACAATATGGAAACAAACCAAGTGTCCATATATAGATGAAAGGATAAAGATGTGGTGTATGTATATATACATACCATGAGTTATTATCCAGCCATTATAAAATGGGATCAATCCATTTGTAGCAACATTGATGGACCTAGAGGGTATTATGCTGAGATAAGACAAAGACAAATACCATATGATTTTTAATCATATGTATAATTTAAGAAACAACAAATGAAAAAAGAAAAAAAACCAGACTCTTAAGAGAAAAAAAAAAAACTGGTGATTGCAATAAGGGAGTTGAGTGGGGGGTGGGAGAAACAGATAAGGGGGATTAAGAGGGATAAACTTCTAAATAACTAAGTCATAGCAATGAAAGTACAGCATAGAGGATGTAATCACTAAGAGTTTAATAATTGGTGAAGATGGTGACTTCACTATGCTGAGCACTGAGTAATGTATAAAATTGTTGAATCACTATATTGTGTACCTGAGGTTAATACAACACTGTATTTTAATTATACAATAAAAAATTTCTTAAAGAGATGTAGAGTTTTCTGTATACTTCCTGTGGTATCTACTAAATTCTGCACATGTTCATTTTTAAAAATTAATTTCCAGACAGCCCACGTGGCTCAGCAGTTTAGCATCGCCTTCAGCCCAGGGCCTGATCCTGGAGACCCGGGATCGAGTCCCACATCGGGCTCCTGCATGGAGCCTGCTTCTCCCTCTGCCTGTGTCTCTGCCTCTCTCTCTCCCTCTCTGTGTCTCGAATGAATAAATAAATAAATATTTTTTAAAAAAAAATAAATAAATATAAATAAATAAATAAATAAATATAAATAAAAATAAAAATTAATTTCCACACTATACATCACCTTCTTGAAAACGTCGTTGACCAGGCATTTTTAAGAAATTTTCACTTAATTGACCCACGTATTAGTTGAAGATCAAAACCTAAAGAAGAAAAGAGATCTGTTCAAAATCAGATAGCAGGTTGATGAGATCACAGGGGTGTTTTGGTACTGCCTACCCTCTCTACCTGCTCTCCTCTTTCCCTACTCTAACCACTGATTCACAGAACTTAGGAGCTGGCATGCAGTACACGAAGCCAGTGTCTCCTGAACTTTGGCCCACTAACCATGTCAACAGGAGGGAGTGTGCCAAGGGTATGGTCCATAAGAGGTAATGAGCCAGTATAACCATTAGAAAAGAGTCTCTTAGGACTCCTTCATCAAACCTGTATATCAGGGGTACCTTGGTGACTCAGTTAAGCATTTGCCTTTGCCAGAGGTCATGATCCCAGGGTCCTAGGATGGAGTGGGTTCTCTACTCAGCAGGGAGCCTGCTGATCCCTCTCCCTCTGCCTTTCCCCTTGCTGGTGCTCTCTGTCTCTCAAATAAATAAATTCTTCAAAAGAAAACTTCTTTAACGTTGAAAACCACTTATGTGTTACTGTTAAAATCATAAAAGAATACATCATTAAAATAAGCTGTTCGTCTTTCACTATTATTCTGAGCCTGCCCTGTGCCACAGACCAAAAGAGTAATGTAGAATTGGCATTTGACAAGTTTTCGTCTTACAAAGAAATGACAAGCAAGTTCATGCTTGATCCTCCCCAACAGAGATTCTGATTATGTATAAACAAAACGGCTAAGTAGAAGGCCCTCTAGCAGACTACATTTCACAAGGGAAGTTTCAGCATCGTCGTTTTTTTTTAAAGATTTATTTATTTATTTATGATAGAGAGAGAGAGAGAGAGAGAGAGGGGCAGAGACACAGGAGGAGGGAGAAGCAGGCTCCATGCGGGGAGCCCGATGCGGGACTCGATCCCGGGACTGCAGGGCCGCACCCTGGGCCAAAGGCAGGCGCTAAACCACTGAGCCACCCAGGGATCCCCAGCATCATCGTTTAGATCCAACATACAGTAACAAGTTCTGTTCCTCAGCAATCTAGGGAGACCAACAGGATCATCTCAAATCTTTCCTAGTTCTCAGGTTAATCAAACGATCAGGCTACTCTACTTTTAAAGCTAAAAGGACTCAAGTTGGGATCCCCGGGTGGCGCAGCGGTTTAGCGCCTGCCTTCAGCCCAGGGTGCAATCCTGGAGACCGAGGATCGAGTCCCACATCAGGCTCTCTGCATGAAGCCTGCTTCTCCCTCTGCCTGTGTCTCTGCCTCTCATGAATAAATAAATAAAATCTTTTAAAAAATGAAATAAAAATAAAAGGTCTCAAGTTACTGAAATAATACTGCCTTTCTTTGCTCAATCTTGAGCACTAATAACCTAGCTATACTATTACTGGAAGTCTAATGTACACGTGATTTCTAGAAAACCTCCACGGCACCAGTATAAACTGGATTAAAACATTGCAGAAAGTCATGCGTGTAAATATCAAGGGGATAAAACACAAGGTGCAACTTACATCGCACACCTACCAGACGCACGAAATCAACTCTAGTCAAATCATGGCCTTTTCTGGGCTTTGAGTTTGAAATTACCAGAAGGGATCATACTATTTCCAATCCCCGAGGCGGAGCTCTCATGATCATCATGATGAACCATTAGGGAGACCGAGCATACATGGCCACAGTGCTAACCAGATATATACAGAGGAAGTTCAGGGAGAGGCCTACTTTGAAAAAGGAGCCTATGGACAGAAGAGGGTAGCACAGAATCCAAGTACAACTGAGCTAACTTACCTATCAGAAGTATGAAATCAATGCCTGCCCTTTGTCTGTGCTTGAACTCTGCTTCTATGGTGCTTGGATGGAACCATCGCTCGTTCCCCGCCCCCGGCCGCCTGGAGCCAGCCCTCTGCCATCCCCATGCGGCGCTCTCGGACCGCTCCAGCGCCGCCGCGCAGCCGCCGCCCTGATGACCGCGTCCCCCTCGCAGGTGCGCCCCAACTACCACCAGGACTCAGAGGCCGCCATCCACCACCAGATCAACCCGGAGCTCTATTCGTCCTACGTCTACTTGTCCATGTATTATTACTTTGATCGCAATGATGTGGCTTTGAAGAACTTTGCCAAGTATTTTCTTCACCAATCTCATGAGGAGAGGGAACATGCTGAGAAACTGATGAAGCTGCAGAACCAACGAGGTGGTTAAATCATCCTTCAGGATATTAAGAAACCAGGCCATGACGATTGGGCAAACGGGCTGAATGCAATGGAGTGTGCGTTACATTTGGAAAAGAGCGTGAATCAGTCACTACTGAAACTGCACAAACCGGCCACTGATAAAAATGACCCCCACTTGTGTGACTTCATTGAGACTTTTTACCTGAACGAGCAGGTGAAATCCATCAAAGCGTTGGGTGACCATGTAACCAACCTGCGCAAGATGGAGGCTCCCGAATCTGGAATGGCAGAGATCTCTTTGACAAGCACACCCTGGGAAACAGTGATAGTGAGAGCCAAGCCTTAGGCTGTCTTCACATAGCCACAAGGGGGACTTCCCTGGTCACCGAGGCAGTGGATGCATGTTGGGGTTACCTTTACCTTTTCTATAAGTTGTACCAAAACATCTACTTCTTTCATTTGTATCATTCCTTCAAATAAAGTAATTTGGTACTCAAAAGAGAGAGAGAGAAAAAAAACTACATGTTTTACTAGCTCTGTAACAGAAATCCTTTCTGCCACCACACACCGTTAAGAGAAATAAGCCTAGGCCTAAAGATGGTCTGGGCTTTATATGCTGCAAACCCATTGTGATGTAATCAACTGTGACCATTTAGTGACTTTACACTAATTTGGTAGGATTCAGGCTTATGGACAAACATACTGATCAACCATTTCTGCTTACTTAAACTACTGTCCCTGCATTGAATTGAATCACTTACTAGCCGTATATCAATTAATGTAGAAATGTTTTCCCACTTGTAGCTTAATAATTCTAATGAGAGATGAGTATCCTAGCACTACGTGGCAAGGGACACTTTGGATTTTGTACAAGCACTGTGACTCAGGTAACACCTTACAAAAGTGGACTGAGCCTCTTAAGATGGTAAGCAAGGTTGGAGGACACCTGGCTGGCTCAGTCAGTAGAGCATGTGACTCAATATCAGGGTCGTGAGTTCAATACCTGCATTGCTCCTAGAACTTACTTAAAAAAAAAAAAGCCACAGATGTTAAGAAAGGAACAATTTTTATATGTATTCCAAAGTGATCCATTTTATAGAAGCATACACACTTAGCGTCTCTCACTAAAGCCTCAAATTATTAAAAGTGGAAAAGGTTTTCAACCATATCCTAATGATGTAAACCATCAGGGTAATCAATCCTGGCCCTAAACCTGACCACTTGCATCCTACCAAAGTATAACATAGCACCTGTTGCATCAAAAATGGAGGGAAAATGACTGTTGGTCAGTGGCTAAAAGATCTGACAGAATAACAGCAGGAAGAGGTACAGGATATTCCCTCTTGTTGCAGCTTTCATCCCCAGATCTCCACGGGGCTCTCCCCCTACTTCCTTCAGGTATTATGTCACCTTGTCAGTGAGGCCTTCACTGTACAACCTACCGAAAGTGCAGGTCCCCCAGCCTCCCTGTGGCTGACTCCTGTCCCTGCCTTTGTGTGCTGCATAGGACAGATCATTATCCATTATGGTATATACCTGTCTCATCAATCTTATTTTTTTCAATTTCCCCCACCAGAATGTGAGCCCCATGTGAGCAGAGATAAATTTGTATCTTTAAAGGCTGTGTTTCCATTATTAAGAACAGTGTCGGGCAGCCCCGGTGGCTTAGCAGTTTAGCACCTTCAGCCCGGGATGTGATCCTGGAGACCCGGGATCGAGTCCCACATCAGGCTCCCTGCATGGAGCCTGCTTCTCCCTCTGCCTCTCTCTCTCTCTCTAATAAATAAATAAATCTTAAAAAAAAAAAAAGAACAGTGTCTGGCACACATTAGATTAGCAAATAATGATTCACTTATGACCAGGAGTCCTAAACTTCCTGCCATTCCCAGAGTTGACCCTGTTAATTGTGTAGTCTACGCCTTTCAGGATATCCTACTCTGTATTTGCAATCTCCTACAAAAAGTCCATTAAATATAGATACATTCACTTTAAGATTTTCAATATTTCTTGGGTGACTGGGTGGCTCAGTCAGTTAAGCATCTGCCTTAGGCTCAGGTCATGATCCCACAGTTCTGAGATCAGGCTCCCTGCTGAGCAGGGAGTCTGCTTCTCCCTCTGCCCCTCTCCCTGCTCATTCATTCTCTCTCTCTCTCTCTCTCTCTCTTTCTCTCTCTCTCACACACACACGCACACACACACGCTCTCTCTCAAATAAAGTCTTAAAAAAGATTCTGAATGTCTTCAACATGTTATACAAATAATTACCTGCTTCCAGTTCTAGCAACTACAGAACAACTACAGCTCTATAAATCTAACTATAATCAACTCTTGGTTATTGTATTTTCTCCCATATTTCTCAGATACTCAAACGTGATTTCTTTGGTCAGTTTTGGTTGGGAATCTCGATCAAGATGGTAGAGTAGGAAGATCCTGCACTTACTTCTTCCTGTGGATACACCACCAAGGCTACAACTACATATAGGGCATCTCTCTGAAAACAACCTGAATACTAGCAGAAACTATTCAGACCTAAACATACATAGAAGAAGCCACATCAAGAAGGGTGGGAGAGGTGAAATGCAGTCTTTTCAGGACCTACGCTCCTTATCACTGAGTGGGAAATAACTGATGCACATGACCTTCCCTGAGGAACAAGGGTATTAAGGTCCACATCAGGCATGCCCCCAACCCTGGGGACCTGCACCAAAAAGATGAAACCCCATAGTGTCTGTATTTGAAATCAGCTGTGCGTAAGTCCAGGCATGGGACTTCACTCTGGGAGAGCCAGGGGGCGATGGGAAACCAAGAGTCTGCTTTTAAAAGGCAGATGCACAAACTCACTTGCTCTGAGACCCCAGCACTTTGAAAAGTGCCTGGGTCATATGTGAAGATTTTTTTAATATTTATTTTTATTTATTTATGATAGACATAGAGAGAGGCAGAGACAGGCAGAGGGAGAAGCAAGCTCCATGCTGGGAGCCCGACACAGGACTCGATCCCGGGACTCCAGGACCGCACCCTCGGCCAAAGGCAGGCACGAAACCGCTGAGCCACCCAGGGATCCCCCATATGTGATTTATTACATAATGTTAGGGTATATACAGAAGGGGTAGGGATCTATAGGAACTTTCTCCAGTAATGGGAGCATTGGTGGGTGCTATTTTTCTTGCCCCCCTGCCTAGCTGGCCTGACATGAGGGAACATCAGTTATGTCACTCTCCATCTACCTTGTTTAAAACCACTCACTCTACCTAAAGCAGCCCTTCCAAGCAGCTCCTGCTCCATCAAACTTATCATTAGCCATGTCTGGAGAAGCAGCCCCCTCAATGCAGCTGCCACTCCGACACATCTGGCGGGCAGCCTTAGCTAGGACTGGTAGCCCTCCAAAACACCTCCTATCTTTATAAGTCTGGCTAAAGGTCTATCAATTTTTTTTATCTTTTCAGAAGGTATCCGGGGGTTTTTATGAGATTTTCTGTGTTGACCTGAAATGGGAAAATTTCAATAGTCTGACCAGGAAAAAACCTCTTAGGGTCCTAGTTGGCTTTCCCTGCTGCCCCAGAAATTCCCACCCAACTGTGCTCAAACAAGGGAATGGGTATAAAAAAGGGCTGTGAATCAGGACTAAAGGCAAGGCTGGGAGTAGCCCAATGTCACTGGTCAGGGTGGGGGTGCTGACCTGTACAGGTCCTCTGGAAGAGTGGTATGGAGGTAGGAGATTCAGGGATATTAGAAGTGGCCAAAAGGGCAGTTGTGTTGCCATGGGGTTGATGCCATCTGTGCATTCCTTTTTCTTTTAAATTGAAGTTTAATTAACATACCTCTTATTAGTTTTAGGTATACAATATATAATGATTCAGCAACTTTATACATTACTCAGTGATCATCAAGATAAATGTACTCTTAATCCCTTTTTTTTAGTTTTTAGGTTTCAGGTGTATAATACTATGATTCAACAATTCCATACAACACCCCATGTTCATCACAACAAATGCACTCCTTAATCAGCATCACCTATATATTTTTAAGATTTTATTTACTTATTCATGAGAGACACACAGAGAGAGGCAGAGACACAGGCAGAGGGAGAAGAAGGCTCCACGCAGGGAGTCCAACATGGGACACGATCCCGGGTCTCCAGGGTCACGCCCTGGGCTCAAGGCAGCGCTAAACCGCTGAGCCACCTGGGCAGCCCATCGCCTATTTCACCCAACCACTACCCACCTCCCCTCTGTTAACCATTAGTTTGTTCTCTACAGTTAAGTCTTTTGGGGCACCTGGGTGACTCAGCGGTTAAGCGTCTGCCTTTGGCTCAGGTCATGATCCTGGTCCTGGGATGGAGCCCTGGCATCTGGCTCCCTGTGGGGGGCCTGCTTCTCCCTCTGCCTGTGTCTCTGCCTCTCTCTGTGTCTCTCATGAATAAGTAAACTCTAAAAAAAAAAGGGGGGAATCCCTGGGTGGCGCGGTTTGGCGCCTGCCTTTGGCCCAGGGCGCGATCCTGGAGACCCGGGATCGAATCCCATGTCGGGCTCCTGGTGCATGGAGCCTGCTTCTCCCTCTGCCTGTGTCTCTGCCCCTCTCTCTCTCTCTGTGTGACTATCATAAATAAATTTTTTTTAAAAAGTGTGTTTCTTGGTTTCCCTTTCTTTTTTCCCCATCGCTCACTTGTTCTTTTTTTTTTTTTAAGATTTTATTTATTCATGAGACAGAGAGAAAGAGACACAGGCAGAGGGAGAAGCAGGCTCCATGCAGGGAGCCCGATGTGGGACTCCATTGAGGGACTCCAAGATCATGCCCTGGGTCAAAGGCAGGCATTAAACCACTGAGCAACCAGGGAACCCCCAGCTCATTTGTTTTCTTAAATTATGTGAGTAAAATCATGTGGTATTTGTCTTTCTCTGTTTATTTCATTTAGCATAACACTCTCTAGCTCCATCCATGTCAATGCAAATGGAAAGATTTCATTAGTTTTCATGGCTGAGTAATATTCCATGATGTATATATACCACTTATTCTTTATTCACTCATCAGTCAGTGGACACTTGGGCTGTTTCCATAATTTGGCTCTTGTAGGTAATGCTGCTATAAATATTAGAATGTGTGTATACCTTTGAATTAGTATTTTTGTATTCGTTGGGTAAATACCTAGTAGTGCAACTGCTGGATCATAGGGTATTTCTATTTTTAACTTTTTGAGGAACCTCCATACTGTTTTCCAGAGTGGCTGCACCAGTTTGCAATCCTACCAACAGTGCAAGAGGGATCCCCTTTCTCCATATCCTTGCCAAAACCTGTTTTTTTTTAAGATTTTATTTATTCATGAGAGAGAGAGAGAGAGAGAGAGAGAGAGAGAGAGACAAAGAGAGAGAGAGGCAGAGACATAGGCAGAGGGAGAAGCAGGTTCCATGCAGGGAGCCTGATGCAGGATTCGATCCCAGGTCTCCAGGATCGTGCCCTGGGCTGAAGGCAATGCTAAACCGCTGAGCCACCCAGGCTGCCCGGTATTAACTCTTCTTTAAATGTTTCGTAGAATTTGCCTGTGAAGCTATCTGGCTCAGGACCTTTGTTTGTGGGGAGATTTTGATTACTAATTCAATTTCTTTGCTGGTTCTCAGTCTGTTTACATTTTCTACGTCTTCCTGTTTCAGTTTTGGTGATTTATGTATTTCTAGACATTTATCCATTTCTTTTAGGTGGTCCAATTTGTTGTCATACAGCTTTTCATAATATTCTTAGAATTTTGTATTTGTTTTCATTTTATTTTTCAAAATTTTATTAATTTTTTCAAAGAACCAGCTCCTGGTTTCATTGATCTGTTCCTATTGTTTTTTTTTCCGTATCATTTATTTCTGCTCTAATCTTTATTGTACATCCTTCCTTCTAGAGGCTTTAGGCTTCATTTGTTCTTTTTCTAGGTGTACAAACAGGTTGTTTGAGATTTTTCTTGCTTCTTGATGGAAGGCTTGTATTGCCATATACTCTCCTCTTAGGACGGCTTTTCCTGCATCTCCATAGTTTTGGTCCATTATGTTTTCATTTTCACTTATTTCTGTGTTTCATCATTTTTTTTCTTTGATTTCCTGGTTGACCAATTCATTGTTTAGTAGCATGTTGTTTAACCTGCATGTATTTTTGGTCTTTCCAGATTTTTTGTGGTTTATTTCTAGTTTTCATAGTGTTGTGGTCAGAAAAGGTGCATGGAATGATTTCAGTCTGTTTGTATTTGTTGAGACCTGTTTTGTGACCTAATATGTGATCTATTCTAGTGAATGTTCCATGTACACTTAAAAAGAATGTGTATTCTGAGGTTTTAGGATTTAATGGTCTAAATATATGTTAAGTCCATCTGATCCAGTGTGTTACTCAAAGGCATTGTTTCCTTGTAGATTTTCTGCTTAGATATGTCCATTGATGTAAGTGGGGTAGTAAGGTCCTCTATTATTATGGTATTATCACTGAGTTCTAAGTTCCTTTATGTTTATTATTGTTTTATATGTTTACAATTGTTGTATCTTCTAGGTGGACTGCCCCCCTTATTATATAATGCCCTTCCTGGTCTCTTGCTACAGTCTTTGTTTTAAAGTCTAGTTTATCCCATGTAAGCATTGCTACTCTGGATTTTTTTTTTTTTGACATTTATTTGCATGACTCATGTTTCTCCATCCATCCCCTTTCAATCTACAGGTGTCTTTAGTTCTAAAATTAGTCTCTTGTAGGCAGCATATACATGGGTCTTGTTTATCTATTCTGACACCCATTGTCTTTTCACCCATTGTCTTTGATTGGAGTGTTTAATCCATTTACATTCAATATTATTGATATATATGTATTTATTGCCATTTTATTACTAGTTGTTTCTCAATATTTTCTGATCCTTTTTTGTGTTTTCTCTTTTGCTGATCTTCTGTAGTAATCTATTTTGATTTTTTTCTCTATTCTTTGCATGTCTTTTGGTAGTATTTGGTATATGGTTAACTTTAGGTTTGTATATAACCTTTTCTGCATATGGTAATCTATTAAGTTGATGATGGTTTAAGTTTGAACCCATTCTTTTCTCCTCTTCCCCATGTTTTAGGTATAAGTTATATTTTATATCCTTTTTTTTGTGGGTTCCTTGTCTTGATTTTTAACAGAAATGTTCATTTTTTACTGCATTTGTATTTCTTACATTTATACTGTCCTATTTGGTCTCCTTTCCACTCAAAGATTACCCTTTAAAATTTCTTGCAGGGCTAGCTTAGTGATCACAAACTCCTTTAGTTTGTATTTATCTGGGAAACTCTTTATCTGTCCCTTTATTCTCAATGATAGCTTTGTTGAGGTAGTATTCTTAGCTGCAGATTTTTCCCATTCAGCACTTTGAATATGTCATGGCACTGCTTTGTGGCTTGCAAAATTTGTTTTAAAAATCTCCTAATTGGGAACCGTCTTGCACTGTTGGTGGGAATGTGAACTGGTACAGCCACTCTGGAAAACTGTGTGGAGGTTCCTCAAAGAGTTAAAAATAGAACTACCCTATAAACCCAGCAATCGCACTACTGGGGATTTACCCCAAAGATATAGATGCAGTGAAAAACCAAAATACCTGCACTCCAATGTTTATAGCAGCAATGCGCACAATAGCCAAACTGTGGAAGGAGCCTCGGTGCCCATCGAAAGACGAATGGATAAAGATGTGGTCTATATATACAATGGAATATTACTCAGCCTTTAGAAACGATGAATACCCACCAGTGGCTTCAACATGGATAGAACTGGAAGGGTATTAAGCTGAGTGAGGTAAGTCAATCAAAGAAGGCCAAACATTATATGGCTTGATCCATTTGGGGAATATAAAAAATTAGTGAAAGGGATTAAAGGGGAAAGGAGAGAAAAGGAGTGGGAAAAATCGGAGAGTTTGACAGAACATGAGAGACTCCACTGGGGAACGAATAAGGGGTAGTGGAAGGAGAGGTGCGCAGGGGGACGGGGTGACAGGGTGACTGGGTGACGGGCACTGAGGTGGCCACTTGACAGGATGAGCACTGGGTATTACACTATCTGTTGGCAAATTGAACTCCAATAAAAAAAATGTACAAAAAGGGATCCCTGGGTGGCGCAGCGGTTTGGCGCCTGCCTTTGGCTCAGGGCGCGATCCTGGAGACCCAGGATCGAATCCCATATCGGGCTCCCGGTGCATGGAGCCTGCTTCTCCCTCTGCCTGTGTCTCTGTCTCTCTCTCTCTCTGTGTGTGTGTGAATATCATAAATAAATAAATAAATTTTAAAAAAAATGTACAAAAAAAAACAAAAACAAAATCTGCTAGCCTTATGGGTTTTCCCTTGTAAGTTATGGACTTATTTCATCTTCCTACTTTAATTTTTTTTTTATTAAAAAAAGATTTTTTTTCTGTATCATTATATTTTGTGATTTAGTTACAATGTCTTGCTGTGGGCTTGCTCTTGTGGATTTTGATGGGAATTCTCTGTGCCTCCTGGATCTGAGTATCTGTTTCCTTCTCCAGGTTAGGGAAGTTTTCAGCTATTATTTCTTCAAATAAATTTTCTCCCTTCTTTTCTCTCTTCTGGGACTCCTACAGTACAAATGTTTTTATGTTTGATGGAGTCCCTGAGTTCCCTAAGTCTATTCTCATTTTGCATAATGCTTTTTTTCCCTCTTTTGTCCAGCTTCATTGCTTTCCCTTACATTGTCTTCTAGGTCATTGACCTGTTCATTGCATCAAGCCTGTTTCTTTTTTTTAATATAAATTTATTTTTTATTGGCGTTCAATTTTCCAACATATAGAATAACACCCAGTGCTCATCCCATCAAGTGCCCTCCTCAGTGCCTGTCACCCAGTCACCCCACCCCCCGCCCACCTCCCCTTTCACCATCCCTAGTTCATTTCCCAGTTAGGAGTCTCTCATTTTGTCTCCCTTTCTGATATTTTCCACTCATCTTTTCTCCTTTCCCCTTTATTCCCTTTCACTATCCTTTATATTCCCCAAATGAATGAGACCATACAATGTTTGTCCTTCTCTTATTGACTTATTTCACTCAGCATAATACCCTCCAGTTCCATCCACGTTGAAGCAAATGGTGGGTATTTGTCATTTCCAAGCCTGTTTCTAATCTTGTTTACTGCACTCTTCATCTGTGACTGATTCTTAACTCCTTTGTCTATGGTAATGTCTTCCATTCTTTTCTCAAGTTCCTTATGATCATTGTTTTAAATTTTCCATGAGGGATCCCTGGGTGGCACAGCGGTTTGGCGCCTGCCTTTGGCCCAGGGCGCGATCCTGGAGACCCGGGATCGAATCCCACATCGGGCTCCCTGCATGGAGCCTGCTTCTCCCTCTGCCTGTGTCTCTGCCTCTCTCTCTCTCTCTGTGACTGTCGTAAATAAAAATTTAAAAAATAATAATAATAAATTCTCCATGAGGCATGTTACTTATATCTGTTTTGCTCAGATCTCTGGCCATGGCCTTATCTTGTTCTTTCATTGGGATAAATCCTTCTCTCTCTCTCTCTCTCTCTGCTTCCTTCTCTGTGTTAGAAAAGCCAGTCATGTCTTCTGCTTCTGAAAATAATGGCCTTATAAAGAAGAGGTCATGTAGTGCCTGGGGCCTGGTGCTTCAGGTAGTGTTTCCAGTATGTTTTGCATGTGCTCTGCTCTTGTGTTTTTTTTTTTTTTAAGATTCTATTTATTTATTCATGAGAGACACAGAGAGAGGCAGAGACACAGGCAGAGGGAGAAGTAGGCTCCCTACAAGGAACCCACAAAAAAAGGATATAAAATATAACTTATACCTAAAACATGGGGAAGAGGAGAAAAGAATGGGTTCAAACTTAAACCATCATCAACTTAATAGATTACCATATGCAGAAAAGGTTATATACAAACCTAAAGTTAACCATATACCAAATACTACCAAAAGACATGCAAAGAATAGAGAAAAAAATCAAAATAGATTACTACAGAAGATCAGCAAAAGAGAAAACACAAAAAAGTTGAGAAACAACTAGTAATAAATAAATGAGGCCTGCCTCTTCTCTGAGTGTGTCCCTGATAGTGTTCACAAAGACACCTCTCCTGGAACAAAGAAGCTGGCTGGTGCCATTTCCTTCCTCTGTATCTCAGCATAAACACAGAGCCTCAAGTGGGAAGCAGTGCAACAGGGACAGTGGCTGCCTAACAGGCTTACACTAAGCTCTACCTTCCTGCAGTCTGGCAGGACTGTCCCTCTCAGACATGTTTACCCAGCACGGCAGGCTCTTCCCACAAAAAATCTGGAAAGACCAAAAATACATGCAGGTTAAACAACATGCTACTAAACAATGAATTGGTCAACCAGGAAATGTTTTCATTTTCACTTATTTCTGTGTTTCATGGATTTATCTCTGGGCTCTCTATTCTGTTCCACTGATCAATTTTTATGCCAGTACCATAAATAAAATAAGAGCTTTGTATCATAGCTTCAAATATGGGACTGTGATACCTCCAGCTTTGTTTTCAATAATTCTTTCCTTCTTAGCTATGGATTACTTTGGAAAGAATATCTTTATTTTTTAAAAATAAAAAATTTATGTATTTATTTGAGAGAGAGAGAGAGCACAGGCAGGGTGAGGAGCAGAAGGAGAAGCAGACCCCTCACTGAGCGGGGAGCCCAATGTGGGCTCAGCGGTTTAGCATTGCCTTCAGCCCAGGGCACGATCCTGGAGACCTGGGATCGAATCCTGCATCAGGCTCCCTGCATGGAACCTGCTTCTCCCTCTGCCTATGTCTCTGCCTCTCTCTCTCTTTATCCAATTCTTTTAGAGGGTCCAATTTGTTGTCATACATTTCAGTCTTTTTGTATTTGTTGAGACCTGTTTTGTGACCTATGAAATCTTTCCATTTGCATTGACATGGATGGAGCTAGAGAGTGTTATGCTAAATGAAATAAATCAACAGAGAAAGATCCCCTTTCTCCATATCCTTGCCAAAACCTGCTTAGATATGTCCATTGATGTAAGTGGGGTAGTAAGGTCCTCTATTATTATTATGGTATTATCACTGAGTTCTAAGTTCCTTTAGAAAGGAGGTTATTTCATTGCACTGTTGGTAGGATTGCAAACTGGTGCAGCCACTCTGGAAAACAGTATGGCAGGAGACTGATGAGTGAATAAAGAATAAGTGGTATATATACATCATGGAATATTACTCAGCCATGAAAACTAGGTGTACAAACAGATTTTTTTTCTTGCTTCTTGATGGAAGGCTTGTATTGCCATATACTCTCCTCTCCATAGTTTTGGTCCATTATGTGTGCCACTGCCACACAATGTCTTTCAACCAGAGAGTTCTGCAGGGCCTCAGTTCTGGTGGGGGTAGTGCTTATATAGTCCATTAGCCTATGACCACGGAGGCAAGAATATACAGTGGCTAAAGCAGGCATCCTTGTCTTGTTCCTCATCTTAGGAGGAAAGCTTTTTGATCTATTCTAGTGAATGTTCCATGTACACTTAAAAAGAATGTGTATTCTGAGGTTTTAGGATTTAATGTTAAGTCCATCTGATCCAGTGTGTTACTCAAAGGTCATGTAGGTAATGCTGCTATAAATATTAGAATGTGTGTATACCTTTGAATTAGTATTTTTGTATTCGTTGGGTAAATACCTAGTAGTGCAACTGCTGGATCATAGGGTATTTCTTTTTTCTTTTTTTTTTATAAATTAATTTTTATTGGTGTTCAATTTACCAACATACAGAATAACACCCAGTGCTCATCCCGTCAAGTGTCCCCCTCCGTGCCCGTCACCCATTCACCCCCACCCGCCGCCCTACTCCCCTTCCACCACCCCTAGTTCATTTCCCAGAGTTAGAAGTCTTTATGTTCTGTCTCCCTTTCTGATATTTCTCACACATTTCTTCTCCCTTCCCTTATATTCCCTTTCACTATTATTCATATTCCCCAAATGAATGAGAACATACACTGTTTGTCCTTCTCCGGTTACTGTGGCCAAGTTCAAAAAGGGTGTTGCCTGAGTTCTCCTCTGGGATTTTGATGGAATCTTGTCTCACATTTAGATCTTTCATCTATTTTGAGTTTATCTTTGTGTATGGTGCAAGAGAGTGGTCCAGTTTCATTCTTCTGCATGTGGATGTCCAATTTTCCCAGCACCATTTATTGAAGAGAGTGTCTTTCTTCCAGTGGATCGTCTTTCCTCCTTTATCGTATATTAGTTGACCATAAAGTTCAGGGTCCACTTCTGGGTTCTCTGTTCTGTTCCATTGATCTATGTGTCTGTTTTTGTGCCAGTACCACACTGTCTTGATGACCACAGCTTTGTAGTACAACCTGAAATCTGGCATTGTGATGCCCCCAGATATGGTTTTCTTTTTTAAAATTCCCCTGGCTGTTTGGGGTCTTTTCTGATTCCACACAAATCTTAAAATAATTTGTTCTAAGTCTCTGAAGAAAGTCCATGGTATTTTGATAGGGATTGCATTATACGTGTAAATTGCCCTGGGTAACATTGACATTTTCACAATATTAATTCTGCCAATCCATGAGCATGGAATATTTTTCCATCTCTTTGTGTCTTCCTCAATTTCTTTCAGAAGTGTTCTATAGTTTTTAGGGTATATTTTGAGAACCATTTGAATGGTAAATGGTTCTCCAACCTTTTATTTTCAGGTTGTAGGTGTCCTTCTGTCTAAAATGAGTCTCTTGTAGACAGCAAATAGATGGGTCCTGCTTTTTTATCCAGTCTGAAACCCTGCGCCTTTTGATGGGGTCATTAAGCCCATTCACGTTCAGAGTTACTATTGACAGATATGAGTTTAGTGTCATCATGATATCTATTTAGTCCTTGTTTTTGTGGATTGTTCCACTGAACTTCTTCTTTAAGGAGAGTTTTAAGAGTCCCCCTTAAAATTTCTTGCAGAGCTGGTTTGGAGGTCACATATTCTTTCAGTTCCTGCCTGTCTTGGAAGCTCTTTATCTCTCCTTCCATTTTGAATGAGAGCCTTGCTGGATAAAGTATTCTTGGTTGCATGTTCTTCTCATTTAGGATCCTGAATATATCCTGCCAGCCCTTTCTGGCCTGCCAGGTCTCTGTGGAGAGGTCTGCTGTTACCCTAATATTCCTCCCCATGAAAGTCAGGGACTTCTTGTCTCTTGCTGCTTTAAGGATCTTCTCTTTATCTTTGGAATTTGCAAGCTTCACTATTAAATGTCGAGGTGTTTGAACGGTTTTTATTGATTTTAGGGGGGGATCTCTCTATTTCCTGGATCTGAATGCCTGTTTCCCTTCCCAGATTGGGAAAGTTTTCAGCTAGGATTTGTTCAAATACATATTCTGGCCCTCTGGCCCTTTCGGCGCCTTCGGGAACCCCAATTAAACGTAGGTTTTTCTTCCTTAGACTGTCATTTATTTGCCTTAATCTGTCTTCATGGTCCCTTAATTGATTGTCTCTTTTTTCCTCAGTTTCCCTCTTTGCCATTAACTTGTCTTCTATGTCACTCACTCGTTCTTCCACCTCGTTAACCCTCGTCGTTAGGACTTCTAGTTTGGATTGCATCTCATTCAATTGATTTTTAATTTCTGCCTGATTGGATCTAAATTCTGCAGTCATGAAGTCTCGTGAGTCCTTAATGCTTTTTTCTAGAGCCACCAGTAGCTGTAGAATAGTGCTTCTGAATTGGCTTTCTGACATTGAAGTGTAATCCAGATTTTGTAACTCTGTGGGAGAGAGGGCTGTTTCTGATTCTTTCTTTTGAGGTGAGGTTTTCCTTCTAGTCATTTTGCTCAGTGCAGAGTGGCCAAAAACAAGTTGTATTGGAACACGGGGCAGTATCACTGGTCCGTCCAGCTGGTCTTCTGGGGGAGGGGCCTGCTGTGCTGATTTTCAGGTGTTAGCACTTGGGGGAGCTGCTCTGCCCCTGCCTGCTGCCGGGCTCAGCGGGGGTTGTTTACCCCGTGGGGCCCCAGGAGGAACAGCAGCAGTTGCTATGGCAACTCTGGAAGCCTGGATTTAGCCTCCGCAGGAACTACGGGGCTCGGGCTCTCGGGGCTCGGGCTCTCGGGGCTCGGGCTCTCGGTTCTCTGTTCGCAGGGCCTGGAGGCTCCGGGGCGGGGCCGCTGATCTGCTCAGCTCGGGGCAGGAGCGTCCTTGCTGTCCTAGGCCCTCCCGGCCTCTGCCTGTCCCGGGGGAGGCCGGATCCTGGGCTGTGTCCCGGCGCCCTGTGCTCCGGGGCCTGCGCTGTTGGATTCACGCTCCCGCCCTGCAGCTCCCTCCCTGGAGCCGCTCCCGAGCCCCTCCGAGCTGCTCCGAGCTGCTCCGGAGCCTCTCCGAGCTGCTCCGGTCGGTCCGCCGTGCGCGCTGCAGCCCTTAGGGAGCTCCGAGCACTCTCCTGTGCTCGCAGGTGTCTGTTAGTGTCCCCGGGAGCCCGAGGGCATCCCCGCCCTCCTGGGTCCTGCTCTAACTCCCTGCGGGCCCCTTCCCGACCGGGAAGGTTGGTGCTGCTCCTGCTCCTCCGGGATGGGGCTCTCCTGTCCTGGGGACACTCGCCCTGGCCTCAGCCCGGCTCCTCGCGGGGCCCCTCCCCCTCGGAGGCCTTTTGTTCCTTTATTTCTTTTTCCCCGTCTTCCTACCTTGATAGAAGCGCGGACTCTTCTCACTGTAGCATTCCAGCTGGTCTCTTTACATCTCAGGCCGAATTCGTAAATTTTCAGGATTGTTTGAAGGTTATCTAGGTAATTTGGTGGGGACAGGCGATTTGGGGACCCTGCTCTTCCGCCATCTTGCCCCTCCTCCGGATTCGGGTATTTCTAGAAATACATAAATCACCAAAACTGAAACAGGAAGACGTAGAAAATGTAAACAGACTGAGAACCAGCAAAGAAATTGAATTAGTAATCAAAATCTCCCCACAAACAAAGGTCCTGAGCCAGATAGCTTCACAGGCAAATTCTACGAAACATTTAAAGAAGAGTTAATACCGGGCAGCCTATTGTATTTTGTATTTGTTTTCATTTTATTTTTCATCTATGGAGATGCAGGAAAAGCCGTCTGTTCTGGTTTAATCCATTTACATTCAATATTAATGTGGGACACCAGGATCATGACCCGAGCCAAAGGCAGATGCTTAACCCAGGCACCTGAAAGAGCTGGTTCTTTGAAAAAATTAATAAAATTTCCTATGGATTCCTTTTAAAGAGTTTATTTTAGGGACACCAGCGTGGCTCAGCAGTTAAGCATCTGCCTTCAGCTCAGGGTGTGATCCTGGAGACCCGGGATCGAGTCCCACATCAAGCTCCCTGCATGGAGCCTGCTTCTTCCTCTGCCTGTGTCTCTGACTCTCTCTCTGTCTCTCATGAATAAATAAATAAAATCTGTAAAAAAAAATAAGTTTATTTTAAGGATAATTACACTGGGAGTGGATATGGCAGGGGTTACTTTAGTTTTCCCTTGAAACATTTCAGTATTTGTGAGGATTTGTTTTTCTTAAAAATAATGAAGTAAGGATTACACTTATCAATAGAATTAAAGAGGCAACAAACCTATCTTCACAGTCAATTGTTTAGTTACAATAGCTGGAAGTTACCCATGAACCTAGGAAGCTCCTTAAGCTATTGTTTTCATTTTTTAATTTTTAAAAAGATTTATTTATTTGAGAGAGAAAGAAACAAAGAGTGAGGAGGAGGGGCAGAGAAAGACAGAATCAAAGCAAACTCCTTATGTAGGGCTCTATCTCACGACCGGGAGATCACCAGGTAAACTGAAACCAAGGGTCAGGATGCTTACTGATCTGCACTATATCACCCAGGTACCCGAAGACTGTTGTTTTGAAAGGATCTTATCTGCATCTCTTTTAGGGAACAAAATGCATGAAGAATACATAACCTAAATTAACACTCTTCATCTCTGAGTGATAGAATAAGTGGTTGTCTTCCTTTCCTCTCTACACTACATTGCCTGTTTATGCACACCTTACTTTATAAAAACATGTTCTTTTTTTTCCTAATAAAGAAATATTTTAAATAAATTCACTGTGACTCAGCACATCCCTACTCACCTAGGCATTATGGATGCCACTTGCAGCAGCCCCAGGAAAGCCCTGGAAGAAGCACTGGTCCCGGAGCAGGTCCTTAGCAAAGTGCACAAGGAGATATGGTTCAAGAAGTGCCTGTTCTTGGAAACCTCTGTTCTCTCATCTGGGAAGGGAGCAACTAAGGCTATCATAACTTCACGCTTATGAATGATGCACACTTAATATTTTTGACACTATTTGTTTAAACAATTCATTCAATTGTAAAAAGTTTTGTAAATTGTCAATATTAAATTTCCCACTTTATTGTTCCATAACAGCCATTATTTGCCCACTATAAGGAAGGAAAATAATTTTCTTCTCACTGTTCTAAGTTCTTGCAAGGGCCACTGTACAAAAGACTGATTTTTATAAAAGATTTTATTTATTTATTCATGACACAGAGAGAGAGGCAGAGACACAGGCAGAGGGAAAAGCAGGCTCCCAAGGTGGAGCCCGATTCGGGACTTGATCCCGGGTCTCCAGGATCACACCCTGGGCTGAAGGCAGTGCTAAACCGCTGGGCCACTGGGACTGCCCACAAAAGACTGATTAACAGGAGTAAACAGAAGTTAACCTGTGTATCCTCGCTATGACACAGTAAGCAACACAAAAATTTGGTTTCAACTTTAGTTTATGTAGTATTTTAGCAGCGGAACAGTAAACTTTTAGAATAACTACATGACAAAAGAAAAACACCTGGAGTCTCCAGGGCAATAAATTGTGAGGAGGCAAATATATGGGAAACTAGTGGTAGATTCGGGTTAGCTAGTAAAATCTGTTATGTAGATCTCTCTAGTACCCTCTTCCAGGTTAGGGGACTAATGTTTTCTCCAGGGAATACCTTTTTCTCCTGATACAGATAGAGGACATCTTTTAAAATTTATGTCCTGCTTTTAGGCTGGGAGCTTTGCTTGTATAGGCTTCTATTTAATTGCATTCAACTCAATAGTCTTTATGCCAAACTGGCACATTTTGCGGCTGCATGTTCTGATGCCCTTGACTACAAATCCATTCTGTGTATATTTGGTTCTGTATGAGAAATCCCATGTTAACTTCAAACCCTGAACAAATCTGAAGAAAATACAGGTTACATCATTACATTTGTATGAATAAACAAAGGACAAAAGTCTACTATATATGCATATATTTCTTTCATACATGTATACCTGATACCTGTG
Organism: Nyctereutes procyonoides; assembly: GCF_905146905.1. Taxonomy (NCBI): domain Eukaryota; kingdom Metazoa; phylum Chordata; class Mammalia; order Carnivora; family Canidae; genus Nyctereutes; species Nyctereutes procyonoides. The sequence continues at coordinate 35,056 of NW_026575001.1, read as the reverse complement.
TTCTGTTGTTCATTTACACATGATTTTTAAAAAAGCTTAAATGAGAGACTGCATTATGAATACTGTTGGACAATGGGATTTTGAGGAAGCTCTTGCAATCATCTCTGTATTAGAATACTTTGCTTTGGTAGACGGAGAATTTCAAACATGACTTTTTTTTTTAAGATTTATTTATTTATTTATTTATTTATGATAGACACACAGAGAGAGAGAGAGAGAGAGAGAGAGAGAGAGAGGCAGAGACAAAGGAGGAGGGAGAAGCAGGCTCCATGCCGGGAGCCTGACGTGGGACTCGATCCCGGGACTCCAGGACCACGCCCCGGGCCAAAGGCAGGCGCTAAACCGCTGAGCCACCCAGGGATCCCCCAAACATGACTTTTAAATGTAGTATTGTTTCAAAAGATTGATGGTTGCCTAATACCGTATAGCATAGAAATGAATATTTGATTAAAAATAATTATAGGGGCACCTAGGTGGCTCAGTGGTTGAGTGTCCCCCTTTGGCTCAGGTCCTGGATCCAATTCTGCATCAGGCCCCCTGCAGGGAACTTGCTTCCCCCTCTGCCTTGTCTCTGCATCTCTCTGTGTCTCTCATGAATAAATAAATAAAATCTTTTTTAAAAAAAGAAAAAGAAAAAAAATATTATAGCGAGGTACCTGTGTGGCTCAGTGGATTAAGCATCAGACTTCAGCTCAGGTCATGATCCTGGGGTCCTGGAATCAAGCACCACATTGGGTTCCCTGCTCAGTGGAAACCCTGCTTCTCCCTCTGCTCCTCCCCTGTTGTGCTCTCAAATAAATAAATAAAAATCTTTTAAAATAAAATAATACTAATACTACTAATAATAATAATAGCTTCCTTCCCATGTGTAGCAACAACATATGAAAACCTTGGAGGGATCCCTGGGTGGCGCAGCGGTTTTGCGTCTGCCTTTGGCCCAGGGCGCGATCCTGGAGACCCGGGATCGAATCCCACATCGGGCTCCCGGTGCATGGAGCCTGCTTCTCCCTCTGCCTCTCTTTCTCTCTCTCTCTCTCTCTCTCTCTCTCTCTCTCTCTCTCTCTCTCTCTCTGACTATCGTAAATAAATAAAAAAATTTTTTTTAAAAAGAAAACCTTGGAATTCTCTGGGTCTTTCCACAAATAACGACAATAATAGTGGTTTATGTTTTCATCTTTTTACAGCTCTATGAAATAGGAGGATCTGAAATGAGGATGCCCTTTATAAATTAATGAAACAGTGAAGCTTGCTAAAGAAATTAAACGTTAAGCTAGGGTAGCCCTGGTGGCGCAGCGGTTTAGTGCCGCCTGCAGCCTGGGGTGTGATCCTGGAGACCCAGGATCGAGTCCCACATCAGGCTTCCTGCATGGAGCCTGCTTCTCCCTCTGCCTGTGTCTCTGCCTCTCTCTCGCTCTCTCTGAATGAATAAATAAATAAATAAATCTTAAAAAAAAACATTTAAACGTTAAGCTAAAGAAAGAATCTCTGAAGGAAATTATGAAGAGAATTCTATGTACAATACAATGAAAATGAATAAAACACTGATGAATAAACCTAACCAAGGAAGTGAAAACGCATAAACCAAAAACTAGAAAATATTGATGAAAACCAGGAAAGAATATACAGATGTATAGAAAGACATACCATGGTAAGATGTCAGCAGTACCCAAAGCTATCTTCAGGTTCAGTGCAAACCCTATTAAAATACCAATGATGTTTCTTGCAGAAGTAGAAAACATCATCCTAAAACTCAAAGGAATTTCAAAGTCCACCAAAAACTAAGAACAATCTGCAAAACAAAAAAAAGTGGAGAACTCACACCCTGATTTCAAAATTTGCTAGAAAATTGCTGTACACTCATCAGAACAGCATGGCATCAACATGAAGACAGATACATATACCAGTGGAGAAGACTAGAGAGCCAGAAACAAATCATCATGTATATGATGATCAAGTTATTTTCAACAAGGATGTCAATACCTCCCAATGGTGAAACATAGTCTCTTCAACAAATAGTGTTTGGCCAACTGGATATCCACATACAAAAGGAAGAAGTTGGACAGTTATATTACACCATATACAAAAATTAACACAAATTATGTTTAAGATCTAGATGAAAAATGCAAAACTATAAAATAGCTAGAAGAAAACATGGTTAAAATATTTTTGACACTGGATTTGGCAGTGATTTCTTGGATATGACATGAAAAACAAAAGGCAAAAAAACAAAAATAGACAAGTGAGACTACAATCTAAAAACCGTTTTGAGTAAAGAATATAAACAAGAGTGAAGATACAATGTACAGAATGGCAGAAAATACTTGCAGAACAAATACTTGATAAGGTGATAATACCTAAAATATGTAAAGAACTCCTACATTAAAACAAAAAAAACCCTGATGAACAAATGAGTAAAATTTTCAAAGTACATTTCTCTCAAGATGACATACAAATGGCCAACCAAAATATAAAAAGATGGTTAACATTACTAAACTTTTAGAGAATAAATTAAGGAATGGGACACCCTGGTGGCTCAGAGGTTGAGCATCTGCCTTTGGTCACGGTGTGATCCTGGAGTCCCAGGATCCAGTCCCACATCAGGCTCCCTGCATCAGGGCCTGCTTCTCCCTCTGCCTTTGTCTCTGCCTCTATCTGTGTGTCTCATGAATAAATAAATAACATCTTTAAAAAAAGAGAATAAATCAAAACCAAACTCAGATACTACCTTATACACATTAACATAGTTATTCTTAAAAATAAACAAAAAAATCATGCTGATTTCATATGTATATGGCAAATTAAAGTGGTTAACTTCACACACACACACAAAAAAAACAAAGCAGAATGGCAAATGGACATGGGAGAGGACAGAAAAGAGAGACATGTTGTAGGTAAACTAATGAGAATTCAGAAAAAGAGGGGCAGCCCCGGTGGCGCAGCGGTTTAGCGCCGCCTGCAGCCCAGGGCATGATACTGGAGCAGCTCAGGGCATGATCCCGGAGACTCTGGATCGAGTCCCACATCAGGTTCTCTGCATGGAGCCTGCTTCTCCCTCTGCCTGTGTCTCTGCCTCTCTCTCTCTCTCTGCATCTCTATAAATAAATAAATAAAATCTTAAAAAAAAAGAATTCAGAAAAAGAAACTCCAGAGATAAAAAAAAAACAATAATGATACTTAATGACAAGATTAAGGTTGTGTGGGTACAAGAATAATCCTTCTTTGAATTCACTAATGAAAAGTTTCATTTTTTCCCTAAAATTTAAAATTCAACTATCATTTTCTGTAGTGAAGATTTGATGGCATGTTCACCCAATGAAGTTATGAGTCTTATGAATTCTAAGGAAGCAAAACCAGCTATACTTACAGTATAATAGAAACCATTTTAGGGTGCCGAAGTGGCCCATACTTGGGGCAGGAAGCAAGAATAAATGATGAAGACTGAGTCTGGAGACCATCAAAGTAGGGAAGACATGTAGGCTACTAAACTGTACCAAATACAAGCCTGTGTTAAGAATGCATGGGACCAGGAGAGAAGATGAGTGGGAAATATCAGAGAGGATGACAGAACATGAGAGACACCTAATTCTGGGAAACGAACTAGGGGTGGTGGAAGGGGAGGTGGGCGGGGGGTTGGGGTGACTGGGTGATGGGCACTGAGGGGGCACTTGACAGAATGAGCACTGGGTGATATGCTATATGCTGGCAAATCGAACTCCAATTAAAAAAATAAAAAAAATTTAAAAAAAGAATGGATGGGACCCTGGGGAAGAGTGATTGCACATGGCTCACCAGACTCTCCTGATGCTGACAGACTACCCTGAACCAAGCTGTGTGCATTACTTCATAGCCACCACAGAAGACTGGCCTGAATGAGGTGCACCCCCAGACATGAACCCCAGAAACTTTTACTACTTTTGTGACCGCATGGTTCACCTGTTACACAAACTGAGTGTTGAAGCAGCTACTGGCCTGAAGAACATTTGAAGGAAATTAAAAATCAAGAGTGAGATAACATCCCATTTCGATTAATAAAAATTAACCCTTCTTTTTCATTCCCAAAGATGTGTGAAAATTGGTAACCAGAAATGACCCTATTGTTTTTGTGATACGACCACATGACAAAGACAACGCGGACAATTCACAAAAGATGGTGTCCATGATCCATGAATAACCAATATTTCCCATTATGTTTGAGAGCTGACAAGACCATTTAAACTATAGATGGTAATTTAACACCAGAACCTTGTTCTGAAACACACACTATTCACATGGCACAACTTCAATTGCTTGACAAATCACTACTGGAAAATGGCATTACTTCAATAAGACTATCAGGTATTCAGGAAGAAATGCAGGAAATATCCTATTTCCTAATCCTATAAATGATGTCACAACAACACAAAATTTTGGAACTTTAAAGACCAAAAATATAAAACCTTAGTTTTTTTAAAATGGATTAGTATACGCGTCCAAGCTACAAAAACCTGTTCAAAAAAACTACCCACACGCTGCACCCCACCCATACACTAGACCCAGAGACACGAGGCGGCCAGCGAAGCCCTCCTGTTCCTCGGCCTCGGGGCCAGGGTGACCCGGTTCCAACCCTCTGGGCAGGCACCAGAGACGGCAAGCGGGGCTGTCCACGGTACCGGGGGCCCGAAGGGCACGAGGACACCGCCTGGCTCTCGGGAAACGGGTGAGGGGACAAAGAGATCCGGGTGGTCAACACCTCAGTGACAAGGGCGAGGCGGGGGGGGGGGTGTTGGCCAAGAAGAAAGTGAGGGAGCTCAGGCGTCTTGCTCCACGACCCACGGACCCACCAACCCAGCACACCACCAGCCCAGGCTCCTCCCCAACGGGATCACAGGATCCCCACAGAGCTTTCTGGAGGCTGACTTGATGTGAGGACAAGGGGCAACTGGGTACCTTCAGCACTGGGATGGGGGCGTGGGTAGCGGTGTGTGCAGGGGTGGCAGAGGAGGGGAGGGGGGTGGAAATGAGGGACGGGAGCCTGGACGCTCGGGCACACGCGTGGAGGGGAAGGCTCAACCCAACCAGGACCTTCTTCCACCTGGGTGTGGGCTACAGAAACAGCCGGGGCCTCCACACTAAGGCGGGTCCCGGTGAGCCAGAACCTGAGCCTCCTTCGGGGCATCGGCACACGGACACCTGACTACTGGTGCATGGGGTCCAAGGGCGCTGGCCACGGGTCCAAGGGCGCTGGCCACGCTGCCGAGGGGCCACAACATATCAGGTGCCTGACCCTTCTGGCAGACTCTCCACACTAGTCTGTTGATGACCAGCTCCAAAGCAGCCGAGGCATTGGGACCCAGAGCCAAGAGCCATTCATTGACATTGCCCTGAACACACTGTTGGGATGTTAGAGAAGGTGCCCCAGAAAGTCAAGTGTGCAAACACAGAGGCCGCAGTGGAGGGACCACTCTGCCTACTAGACTTGTGTGGGGGAGTACTGGGGCCACGTGTCTGCCAGAAAGGGGGAAGCCCCCGTGAGATTGCACCCCGATACCATTGCCTGCACTGTTTTGTGGCAGGCCACCGATTCTTAGGCTGGTCCATGGTTGTGATGCTGGTAATAGGGTGGGGGGTGAGGGTGAGCAGCCTGGGGAGCTCGGAAAGCAGCAGGAGCAGGAGGAGGAGGCAGAGGTGGCTGCTGCTACTGATGCTTCCACTATGGCTCGAACCAGGAGGGCAACTGTCCCTTCTGGACTCGGCTCTGCACGCAGAAACGAGCCCCGCCGGCCCACCTTGCCCCTCCCCTCCTCCCCGACCACCTCAGGGCCACCTAGCCGAGTGGCCAAGGAGCGCACGGGACACAGGAACAACATTGGGGTCCCCCATCACACCCACAACTAAGGCAGCAGCTGGACCTCCGTGTGCCTCAGTCCCGACCCGCGCCGGTCTTAATCTGGGCTTCAGGACCGGGCCTGAGGTCAGCCCAGGCCTCCCATGCTTCTCTAGCTCCTACAGGAAGGAGCCCCAGGCCAAACGCCCAAGGGCCAACACCACGAGGCCTTCCAGAGCTCTAGTCCCGCCCAGACATGGTGGCCGACAGGGTGCGAGCCTGGGCTTCCCAAACCGAGCTGCAGGGCACCTGAGCGTCCCCACTTAGTCCCACTAGCGGTTTCCGGAGGCTCCCACACCTACCCTGAGGGAGCGCCGCTCCTAAGGGAACTTGAGGGGGTCCGACTGCACTCCACTTGGTCTCCCACGGCCTACTCCCAGGGACAGCAAGCGCTAGGCTCAGGGGATCGCCAACGCATTCCGCTTGATGGCAGTGTTGCACCAGCAATGCCAACCGGCCCTTCCCCAGGGCCTCTCCCTCCGCCCTTTGCCGAAGAAAAAAGGCCAAGCGCTGGCCACCCGGCTCCAACATGGCGGCTCCCGTGTCTGGGCCGCTTTCGCTTTAGGGGAGCGCGCCGGCTTCTGAGGCTTCTGAGGCTTCTGAGGCTTCTGAGGCTCCTGAGGCTCCTGAGGCATCTGAGGCCCCCTGGAGCGGAGCCCAGCGGAGCCTCGGTGCCCTCGGCCTCCCCTCGGCCGGCTTTGGGGATCGCAACGGTCGGGCGGGGCCCGGCTGGGCCCGCCGTGGGCCTCCCTCGGCGGCGGCCCCGGGACCCTGCGAGGCGCCCAGGCGCCCTCAGGACCCCCGCAGGCCCTCGGGCGCCCTCGGGAGACACACCGGTCTGGTGGTGGGGCCAGAGCCCTGCCCCCGGCCCGGCCTGGCCCCGGCTCAGCGGGCGCCCGATCCCGGGATCAGGACTCCCCCCGAGAGGCCAGCCTCACCCCTCAGGCCTCCAGCGGCCGGACGAAAAGGTCGGCTCTGGCCGTGGGGTCGACAGTGAGGTCCACGTCCCGCGGCCAGGGGACGGAGGGTCCCGAGGACTCGGCCCTTCGCCCATGATGCCCCCCCCCCCCCAGCCGCCACGGGAATTGAGGCGTGGATCCAGGCCCACTCGGGTCACTGTGGAGGGCAGCCCGGAGCCGCAGCACAGACGCCAAAGCGGCCCCGTGCCCGGTGCAGGCGCCCCCTCTGGACAGCTCCCAAGGGACGGGAGGAAGCCCAGCGAGGGGGGAACACACCCACGCGTGTGCCCGGGCTCCCGGGGACCCGTGCCCGTCACGGCCTAGCGGGCTCAGGCCAGCACACGCCGGACGCTGCTGCTCTTTGCCCCTTCTTGCCCATCAATCGGCCCAGATCCTACGGAGAACACCTCAGGGCCCTATCACGGGCGCACCCTGACAACCCGCCTCTTGTGCCAGGGCCCCAGTAGAAGCCAGAAGAACCACATACGCCCCCCGCCACCCCCCCACCCTCCCCCACACACGGTCACACGGTCTCTCACTCACGGCCGCTCACGCTCATTCACGTGAACACACATATTCCAGGCAGATACACTCACTCTCCCCGCACCACCACCCCCCCAAAACCCAAACACTGGGAGACCACACTTGGAGGTCACCCTTCTCAAAACCTCAGGAGGTGGCCCACACACCCCACAGCAAGCACCCGAATGGGTGGATGACAGGTGTCCGTTTCGACCCCGATTCCGTCCCCAAGGGTGTAACGGTGCTCCCGTCACGCACGGGGAACCCTCTCCACGCTCCCGAATGGCTCGAGGCTCCTCCAACGTCAACCCTCGGGGAACAGGTGTGCTTTCTGCCCTCTGGCAAACGGGAGAGGCCGCTTCTCCCAAGAGGCCCACGACCTCATGCTTCCTAGGCAGGGAGGGATGTCCCGGTCCCATCTGTGGCATGCAACTCCACCCCCCACCCCCCAACACCTCCAGAGGGTCCCTCTGGTGGCGCTTCCCACGTTTCAGTTCTACGAAGCCTGGCTGAACGACGCCCCACTGGACACAAATCCCATTCACGACCCGAGAGCTGGGGCCGGCGGCAGACCAGACTGAGGCAAGAAGACGCTGGGGGGTGGGTGGGAGTGGGGGTGGGGGGGTGGGGGGCGGGGGCGTGATCTTTAAACCTGGAGCCAAGAGGCCCGCAAAGGGACACGTTTCCCCCAAGACAGGCCCGCACGGGCAAAGTCCGAAGCACGGGTCCAGGCAACTCTTGTCGGGCCGTCCGCCTCCCGGGCCCACGGGAAGGGAGCTAGAAGCGGCGGGTGGTCGGCCTGAGGGTGAGGGTGACTTGCCTCCACTTGCCGGTCTCGGGTCGCCTTCGCGCCGCCGCCTTCACTTAGCCTCTCCTGACCCCTGCAAGGAAGGCCCGGGCCTGACTCAGCTCCAAAGGGCCATCGCGGACGCCCTCGACTGCCGGGCCTCCAAGCCACCCCCCCACCCCCCCACCGAGTGTCCGTTCCCCGAGGCCTACCGGCCTCCCTGGGGCTTCCCTTCTGACCACGAAGCCCAGGTCCGAACCACCCTCCACAAGCAGGCGGTCCTCCACCGAGGACCCCGAAGGGGGCGCGCGCCGCCCTGGCAAGGAAGGGTCCGGCTCCCACACAAGTCGACCGCCCCGACGGTCGATGGCGGGGCACGGGGCCGCGCCAAGGGAGGGTCACGCGGGCGTCCCCTAGCTCGGTGGTGCCGGGCTGGGCTTCGCGCCCGGCTCGCCAATCAGAGTCCGGGCACGGGCCCCACGGCACCCCAGGGCGGGACCGGTGACAGAGGCTGCGGGGGTACCCTGCCCGGGGACCGCTCGGCCCTGCAGGACCTCTCATCCCGCAGAGTCAGCGCAACGCCGCCCACCTTGCCCACCCCGCTTGTCAAGCAAGACTAGGCCAGCGAAGTCCTCCCTGCTCCTCGGTCTCGGTCTCGGGGCCAGGGAGACCCGGTTCCTCGCCCCTGGGCAGGTGCCGAGTCTCCGCGGTGCCGCTGAGGGCGCCGGGACCCAAAGGGCGCCTGGACACCGCCTGGAATCCAGGCGTGGGGGGGGGGGGGGGATCGGAGGGAGACCGGGGACAGGAGATGCAGCCCGCCTCCTCGGTTGCCCGGGGCCAGGTTTGACCAAGGAAGGGACAGCGTTGCACAGCCCTCGTGCCACCCCGTCCCCCACAAAACTAAGGGCCTTCCGGGAAGCTGACGTGTGTGAGGGGAAGGGGCAACACGCTCACGCTGCCTTTGGCACGCGGCGGCGGCGCGGGGAGTCACCTGCGGACGCTCGGGGGCTGCTCGTGGACGCGTGTGGACGGGAAGGCACGACCCATCCCGGACCTTCTTCCACCCGTGTGTGGGCCACCGGACAGCCGGGGCCTCCACGGAGGTCGGTCCGCGTGATCCAGAGCCAGAGCGGGAGCCTCCTTCGGGGCACTGGACTGGCAGATGCGTGCCTGACTATTGACTGGCCCACGGGGCAAACGGAGCTGGGCCCCCCAGCCCAGGGGACCGGGGCTCCGATCCCGGGAGCCTCAGAAGCGGGGGTGCTTGCTTGCTCGCCCGCGGGCCGTTGGCCCGCGGCCGAACCCGCCACCCGCCACCCGCCACCCCTCCACCCTCACCCCGAGGGGCCCGGCCCTTGACACGAGCGCCGCCATGTTGGGCGAGGGACAGCGGACACTGGCTTGGCTGCCGAGTTCTCTGGCGTGGCCTTTTTTTCTTCTGGCAGAGGGCGGAGGGAGAGGCCCTGGGGGAAGGGCCGGCTGGCATTCGCGGTGCAATACTGCCATCAAGCGGAAACTTCTCGAGGGATCCGGGAGCCCGGCGCCGTGCTCTCTGTCCCGCGTGGAGGGGCCGGAGGGATGTACGTGGAGGGAGTCCAGTCCGGGGGCCTGGGGGCCTGGCCGGTCGGGCCCGGGAAGCCCCAAGCCACGTCTGGGCGGGACTGGAGCGGGGTGACTCAGACACCCGGGCCGGGCCAGGGGGTGCCGGGCCTGTGGCCCGCGTGCCCCCTGCAGCCCCGCCAGGACGCGCACGGGAAACCTGGAGGACTGCCGCCACTGCTGGTGCGGACGGAGGCGGGGACCCTGATGTCCCCGTGTCCGGATCCCGGAAGGGGAACGGGTGTGGAGCCGGGCCACCCCGGGTCAAGGGGGGGGGGGGGGGGCCTTGAGCCTGAGGCGCGGTCTGGAGGCGGCGGCGGAGGGGTAGGGGCGGGGAGGAGGTGGTGGCGAGCTCCCCAGGAGGAGCAGAGAGTCCGGGACGGACGGGCCCCGATGGGAGCCGGAGCAGCAGCAGCACCAGCGGGCGGCCTCCTCCTCCTCCTCCTTCCTCCTCCTCCTCCCTCCTCCTCCTCCTCCCCTCCTCCTCCTCCTCAGCCGCCACCACCGCCGCCGCCGCCATGCCCCCGCGCCCCCCGCCCAAAACCCGGCCTGGGCCCACCAAGAGGGCTGTTGCCTGACAAGGAGTACCGGGAAGCGGCACTGCCACGTCCCGCGGCTTTCCCTTCTCTGGCGGAGGCCTGGTCCCAGTGCCCCCATTTCCCTCAGCCAAGTCCAGGCCAAGCTGCCGCCGCTCCCGCCCGCTCCCGCCGGCTCCCGCCACCATCGCCACCACCACCACCACCACCGCCACCCCCGCCACGTCCCGTCCGGGCCGGGCCAGGCCTCTGAGCTCGCCCCGTTTCCCTTCTGGGCCACCTTCTCCAACGTTCCACCACAGCCCTCAGGGCAACGACAGTCAGAGATACGGCTGCCTGACTCCTGCCTCAGCGTCCCAATGCCAACGCTCGCTCCAGAGTGGTCGTCAACGGACCAGCGTGGAGCGCCTGCCAAAAGGGCAGGCGCCTGGCCGATCGGCAACGGCCCTTCTGAACTTCACCCAGGGCCCAGTCGTCCCCGGAAGCCACCGGGCGGCGGCTCAGGGGATCGCCAACGCATTCCGCTTGATGGCAGTGTTGCACCAGCAATGCCAACCGGCCCTTCCCCAGGGCCTCTCCCTCCGCCCTTTGCCGAAGAAAAAAGGCCAAGCGCTGGCCACCCGGGCTCCAACATGGCGGGCTCCAACATGGCGGCTCCCGAGGTCTGGGCTGCTTTCGCTTTAGGGGTACACTTGTCTACTATTAGCAGGTTGAGCTGTTCCTCCTTCCCTCTTGTAACTGTGAGCCTACTTCGCATATTGGAGTGTATGGTATGTTGTGGAATAACATGGAAGCTTTATTAACCTGCTCTGTTTGGTTAATACTGAACTGATGGTTATAGGACACATCAGGAGATATACTGGTGTGATCTTGAGCTTTGAGCCACAGTTACACCCAAGCTGATAATTTACCTTTCAGGCACATTCCACTAGGGCTCCCTAATTCAGGTGCCTTTGACCAGGGTGGTTTACATGGTGACTTGTGGAAAAGAGATCGTTTTCTGCAAATCCATGGGCTGTGTTTATTTGTCAATCATAAGTTGCGCATATGTCACTAGCGGATGGAAGGTTTCAAGTTTATGTGTCTGTGTCCCAGGTATTTCTCTAGGATTTCAGGAGTCAATGGTGGCACGTATATTTTAGCATGGATCCCTCCGTATGCTGCTTGTTGAGATGGCAATCCACCTCATCCTTGCCCTAACGTTAATCTTTGATTGTCTGTAGATTCGCATGCAAGCATCTTCCTTTTTTCCTGTTCCACAATCATGAACTGCTTTGAGAGCCTTTTCTACCACAGGTGAAATTCTGGTACAGTACACAAAGTCCTGGTGTTAGGAATCTGCCTAGGGATTCTTTCCTTCTTGAACTTTGCTGAAATAATACCACAATCTGTGTTCTTCCTACAGTAAAATAAACTCTCTTGTTAAAGGAAAAAGAAGAAAATAAAGAGCACTCACTCACCAGAACATCAGCACTGGCCTCTTCATTTTCACTTCTTTCTTTCCTTTCATTCTGTCTCCCCTGCAGTGAGAGAGAGAGAGCTTGGTATGGGACCATCATAGTGCTGCATAAGAGGGTTTTGTATGCATCCCACTTAGGCCACCTTGAGTGTTTCAGGTCAGTATTCCTTTTTTTTTTTTTTAGTTTATTTTTTTTAACAAATTTATTTTTTTATTGGTGTTCAATGAACCAACATACAAAATAACACCCAGTGCTCATCCCATCAAGTGCCCCACTCAGTGCCCGTCACCCATTTCACCCCCACCCCCGCCCCTCCTCCCCTTCCACCACCCCTAGTTCCAGGTCAGTATTCCTAACACCTCTGGGGTCAACCAAAACTTCTGAATACAGCATGATGTGCACATCAACTTCACTCATCCTTCAAAAATTCCAAGGATTTTCATTCAGGGGTTTCAGAAAGCAGCTCATGTAGAATGTACCAGGTGAAACCTGAAGATATCTCCCATGATCTCTTTTCTGAGCCAACAGCCATCACCTTGGCATTTATACTCATAGCTTTCCCCCTCAGTTCTGGCCCTGAATGACCATGGAAGGATATCAATAGGTATCTTGTCAGGCCTGCAACCTTCTCTGGAATTGAGCGACAGACCCTCTACTAAGAAGCAGCTCATCTGACTCAAGGAGGTACCAGGTATCTTCCTCTCTGGCTGCACTGAGATATTCACCACATTTACTTTCCTGGGATGTGGACATTTTCTTTTCTTTTTTTTTTTTTTGACATTTTCTTTTAAAGATGTGGCAAGTTATGATTTACCAGCCTCTTTCTTCTGCATAGACACTGACACAAAAGTATGTATCCTGGTCACACGCACCCATATTTCAGTAACCATGACTCAGTATGCTGGTTGAAGACGGAAGTAGAGAGGAAGAAAAGAGAAACCCACTGTCTGAAGAGAAGGGACAAGTAAAATGACCTATGTTCTAAGCCCCTTGGCAGAGATGAAGGTACCCTACACTGGGTAGCTATGAGAAAAGAAATGGAGAGGATCAAGCAGGTCAGGACATTTACTCTGCACAGATGTGCCAAAACCAGGATACTTATATATGCTGGGAGTAGCCAAATGTGAAAGAGTGTATGGAGTATTATGCAGGATGTGTGGGGTCAGAGAACGGAATGTAGCATGCCCTCTGTGTCTGTTTAGTTTTCATTTGCATGCAATCCCTGCAGCATACATGAGGAAAAATTTCATGTGGTTGCCACCGCAGGTAGGGAGTTCAAAGGCAGAGACACCCCTTGGGAGCCGTCACCATGCAATGCTAAGGGTTTTTCTCTGATTGGGCAAAATTTCTATCCAATGTGGCATCTCCAAAGCAGTTATGGGGGGGAAAAAAAGAGGGGAAAATTTATATATATATATATATATATATATATAATATATATAATACACACATATGTGACACATAAACATATCTGTGTGTCTATTATTAATGAAAAAGTGAATGCTGAATGATTGAGTGGGTCTTTTAAGGACAGACTATAAAGACACTCTCAAAAGACAACTTCCCAGGAGGGGCTGCTGAACAATGGTCCTCACTCAGGTCATCTGACTGTGTGGATGAAGCCACTGGGCTCTCCATCTGTCCTACGGACTCCACCACTCTTACCCCCAATCCCCACAACTCACCTGGGGCACTCTGTGGTAGAGTGACTGAGGCTCCCGGAGGTGAGCATGGGCAATCTACCTCCCTGTCTTCTTACATAACAGAGCCCCTGTCACTTCCTCCACAATGGCCTACTCTTGAGCCCTTAAGCTAGATGAAGTAGCTGGGTAAATGCAAAAAGGAGCCAATAACTCAAGGAGAAGACATGAAATCCAGGTCCTGGTGTCAGCTATTGTTATGGAATCAATGTCCTCAGAAAGCAAGGATTCTGCCCTAGAACCATATGGGTATCCATACAAAAGTGTGCCAAGAAAAGAGGGTCCCAGTTGCCAGGATATCCACATTTAAAACTCTTAAGAGAGATGTGGGATGAATCCACAGATGTATGTATTATTTCAGATGTTACTATAGGTATATTCTCATTGCCATCAAGAAGTCCAAATATATGAGATACCACTTCCCACAACACCACAGGACAGTCAACCCCATTTGGGGGCTTCAGTGTCCTCAGGCACCTTTTTTGATCCTCAAAGGGCAGAGGCAGAAACCTCACAAACAAGCAGGGATGGCATTTCTGGAGCAACAGTTCCATCAAGCAGATACTTTTTAAGCAAAGCCTGCAGCACCTTCGGGTCTTCTGAGGAAGGTTTGTGAGGGATGAAGGGTGGGAGTGGGGCACCCACAAGATTCTCTGGGCCAGACCCAAAACACACCCAGGATCAGTGGAGAATTAACACAGGGTGGATAGAGACAGACTCAGCCATCAAGTAGGGGATGCAGGCCTCCCCAGGCAGTGGGGGCGTGGCCTTGGCTGCTGCCTTGTTAAAAAACAAAGAGCTGAAGTTCAATTCCAGGGAATCTGGCCTGTGGATCCTTGCCCTTGGTGCAATAACAAGCTCAGCCAGTGAGGCCCCTAGGGTTTCAGGGCCCTGGGGAACCCAGGACCAGAAGCTCCAGGGTCAACTGCCATCCCTCAATGGGGTAGCATCTTGCAGACAGGATGGAAAATTTCCTGATTATTTGGTACTAGACCCAGACAAGGAAGAGTAAGGCAGGTACACTGCAGGTTTGAGTTAGAGCTGTGTTTTGATTACTTTGGCTCCCTCTACAAAGAGAATCTGGGTCTTAGGCCCCAAAGTATCCCAGAAAGCCCTCCTTGTCCCATATGAGAAAGGTTGTAGGTATGGGATAGAACAGAACAGGATCAGTATACTGAAAGGAACATCGTCCTCCAGAATGAAGGGATCCAGGTCTGTTTTCTGCACTACTTGTTGAAAACGTCACAGCTCAAATGCAACCTATTCCTCAACCTCCCTTTCAGTGTATGGGCATATGACCTGAGTCCTCTTGTTTGGGGACTCTCCTGGGATTTCTTGTAAGGGTCCATGTTCTATACATGGCCAGAGGGGTGCACTGAGACCATCCTGGTCTAGGAACCAGTCAAACCATGTCAGTCAGAACCCGGCACTGGGAACTAAGCAAAAGATTGTTCAACACCAATAGGCTATGCTTATATAAGGCCAGAAGTATAAAATGAAGGGGCAGGGAGTGGGTTTCCACACTCTTCCAGGAGGGGTGAAATCAAGGAGCGTGTGTGGAGGGAAGAGTTGAACATGGAAACCTGCTCGTAAAAGCTAGGCAAAGAGCATGAGCTACCCCAGAGGTTCTTCTGGAAGCAGACTATCACAACAGCTGAAGTCTAAAATGAATTGCTGTGTTCCCAGCAGTATGTGCCTTGTTCCTATCTTAGAGAGACATGCTTGATCTGTGGAGGATATGGGTGGAGGGCGGTGTCTCTCAACCCAAGAGCTATGTGGTATTCTAAAGACACCTGTCCTTGTATCTGGCCTATATTCATTTTGGCTAGGGTATATCCAGCCAAATCATGTTTCCTTTTTTTTTGGGGGGGGGGGTTCTCTTGGTCTACAAATTAATGTATTGCTCCAGAGGCCTGATGCGACTGAAGGCTGTTAGAAATCTTTTAAATCAATTGAGAAAATCAAGCAAAATTTTAAAGAGCCTCTACTGCATGCCATAGACCCCCAAAGAAAGGCAAGTCACAATCTTAGGTTATCCTTTTCATCCTCAAAACACTGTCCATGCAGGATAGCAAACAACGGTTTAGGTGGAAGGTAAGATGTCTATTTTTATGTCAATCTACACGTGCACTGACATAGAGGTTTACCCGTCTCCACCCAGGTATTTTGTTCTGGTTTTATATTAAAGGAGACTCACCAAACTTTGACCCTGCAGGAACCTTTCTGCTTTTCTCCCCTCAAGAGAGAACACACTTCTCCCAAGTGTTCAGGTCCACAAGGACCACATTCTCATTCTTTTTATGGTAGGCAGTGTATATTCCCTCTCATGGCTGAATAACAGGACATCCCACTCTACCTCCAGAGGGTCCTTTTGGTCCCTTTCTACTTCTCAATTCTACAAATCCTGGGTGAAAGACACTCTCTTGGATGCACTCCTCTGCTCATTTATATGTGAATGTAATTCTCCCCTATTTTCAGAGAAGCAACAGAATGAACCAAAATTCTCATATACTTTCATTTTTTGATCAATGTTGCCAAATGGTTTTCCAAGAGGAGTACCTAAAATGCATCCTGCCCAGTATTAGATGTTCCAATTCCAACAGAACTGACTAGTCGTCTTCACTGAGGTCAATATAAAAGGTAAGAGGGATCCCTGGGTGGCGCAGCGGTTTAGCGCCTGCCTTTGGCCCAGGGCACGATCCTGGAGACCCGGGATCGAATCCCACGTCGGGCTCCCGGTGCATGGAGCCTGCTTCTCCCTCTGCCTGTGTCTCTGCCTCTCTCTCTCTCTCTCTCTCTCTCTCTCTCTGTGTGTGTGTGACTATCATAAATAAATAAAAATTAAAAAAAATTTAAAAAAAATATAAAAGGTAAGAGGTATATCCTGATGAATATGCAAATACCTGCCTCCACTCCATGTGTTTCCTTCTATCTCCTTGACTAAAGTAGGTTTACACTGATATGGAGTCTAAGGCTTCATGGACGCTTGGGCATCAACCAGTTTTGGAAAGCCCCCTTTCATGCCATGCTTTGAACTAGATTCTCCAATTTTCAGATATTTTACTTTGGCTCTCATCAGCAAATAAGGGCCTACGTACATTCAAAGCACAAATAGGAACAATGGAAGATCCTAAAGAACATGACTAAGCATTGTGTATTCCCTATGTTTGAAGGGAACCACTGTATGCCATATTTAACTAGGCCTTGAAAAGAAAAGCAATGCAATATTTAGAACTGTTTTATTCTGATCCTCTTAAATTCTGGTTTATGGGGGTACCTGGGTGGTTCAGTGGGTTAAGCACCTGCCTTTGGCTCAGGTCATGATCTGGGATGGAGCCCTGCATCTGGGCTGTTCAGTGGGGAGTCTGCTTCTCTCTCTCCCTCTGCCCCTTCCCCTGCTCATTCTCTCTCTCTCTCTCATTCTCTTATTATAAACAAACAAACAAATAAATAAATTCTTTTTAAAAACCTGATTTATAGGCTCCACAGTACTCTAAACTTAGCCTATCTTGTTAGGTACACTAGGGTGTCAATACCCTTTTCAAATTAATCAATTGAGAGCTATATCATCTTCTGGAATCACTGGATTAATGTCTGTTGCCCATGCTTCTTATCTGCAATGGTCTAGCCAGGCTGTGCTCCTTGGCTTCCAGTAAGATTACCAAGATCCTCTTGTTTGGAAATATACTTGAGACCTCAAGTAAGAGGTTCACTCTATCTTCAAGTCAGCATGAACCCTTGTCAAAAGGGTACACTGAGATCACCATGCTCACAGTACTGGGGTAGAGACCACATGAGACTGTTTGTTTGGGTCTTGGCCTGTGCTCAGCAAATAAGGTCTCAGTCAGCATCTTCCCCACATAACATTAACTTCCAAAATCTTTGGATTTTCAGCAAATGTGTTAAAGGAGAAATCCAAAGGTTTTAGCACCTTCCAATGAGATACTAAAAAAAAGCAGTAACATTTGAATTCTGTTTGCAACACTACACTTAAGAGAGAAAACAAAATATTTCAGAGAATTGATTTGTAACTTTTCACACAACTTTTACCCCCCCCCAGTGCTGGAAAAACCAAAACTCAGAAGCTATGCTTTAAATTTTTTTCACCTTTCCTAGAGATGGTAAGAACAAATATGGAAAATATTTATAACCTTCACTGAGGTTAACAAAATTCTTAACAATCAAGGACCTTACCAATTTTTTTTCAGCCTGATTCCATGGACAAATATTCCATTACTAAAGAGATTTATATTACCAACAATTAAAGATCATATACCTAGGAATAATCTAACAAAAATATGAAAAACTTACATGAGATAAACTTTAAAGTGTCCTGAAAGACAGAAAAACACACTTAAGAGTAAAAATGTATTATATTCTTGAATAAAAAGATTCAACCTCTTAAGTATGTTCATCATCAGTTAATTTTTTTTTTAATTTTTTTTTTAACTTTTTTATTTATTTATGATAGTCACAGAGAGAGAGAGAGAGAGAGAGAGGCAGAGACACAGGCAGAGGGAGAAGCAGGCTCCATGCACCGGGAGCCCGACGTGGGATTCGATCCCGGGTCTCCAGGATCGCGCCCTGGGCCAAAGGCAGGCGCCAAACCGCTGCGCCACCCAGGGATCCCCATCATCAGTTAATTAATCTATTCTAATCCCAAGAAAAATCCAAAAGGCTTTAGAAGGTCCTGTTGTTTTCCATTATTCATAAGGGACAACAAAATAAACAGGCAGGAATATCAGGAGAGTTCTGATAATGAATAGCCATGTGGTGGGATGACTAGCTCTACCATATATAGAACAAAAAGGCCAAGAATAGACACCAAAATGGGCTACTTTCTTACACCATACACAAAAATAAACTCAAAATGGATTAAAGACCTAAATGTAAGAACTGAAACCAAAACTCCTAAAACACACATACACAGAGGCAGTAAACTCTTAAGTCATCAGCCCAGGCAATATTTTTCTGGATATGTATCCCAAGGCAAGGGCAACAAAAGCAAAAATAAACAATTGGCAGAATGGCAAACTAAAAAACTTTTGCACAGCAAAGGAGACCATCAAAAAAATGAGAAAGCACCCTACTGAACGGGAGAAGATATTTGCTAATCATATATTCAATAACAGGTTAATACTCAAAATATATTAAAAAAACTCCTACAACTCAGTAACAAAAAATAATCCCATTAAAAAATGGCCAGAGGACCCAAACAACTATTTTTCCAAAGACATACAGACGGCCAACAGACGTATGAAAAGATAACTGACATCACCTAACATCAGAGAAATGCAAATTAAAACTACAGTGAGATATATCACCTCACACCAGTTGGACTGGCCAGTATCAAAAAGACAAGAAATAACAAGTGTTTGTGAGGATGTGGAAAAAGGGGAACTCGTGCACTACTGACGGGAATGTAAACTGGTGCAGCCACTATGGAAAACAAGGAGATACCTCCAAAAATTGTAAGTAGAAATACCATACAATCCAATAATTCTACTATTGAGTACCTGAAGAAAACAAAAACACTAATTCAGAAAAAAACATATGCACCCTATGTTTACTGCAGCTTTACCTACAATATCCAAGATATGGAAGCATCCATATGGAAATGCCACTGATAGATCAACGGATAAAAATGTGGTACATATGTACACGATGGAGTATTACTCAGCCATTAAAAATGAAATCTTGCCGTTTGCAGCAACATGAATGGACTTAGACAGTATTAACTAAGTGAAGTCAGAGGAAGATGAATACCATGATTTCACTTACATGTGGAATCTAAAAAAACAAAGCAAACAAGACAAAAAACAGAAATATTCTCAGAAATACAGATAACAAACATATTGCTGCCAGAATGGAGGAGGGTGAGGTGATGGGTAAAATAGGTGAAGAGAATTAACAAGTACAAATTTATAGTTATAAAATAAGTAAGTTATGAGAATGAAAAGTAGAGCATAGGGTATATAGTCAATAATACTGTAGTACAGATGGCAACTACACTTATTGTGGTGAGCATGTCATAATGTTATGTAATTGAATCACTATGTTACACAGCTGAAGCTATTTTTTTAAAGATAATTTATTTTTAGTAATTTCTACACCCAGTGTAGGGCTCAACTCACAACTCCAAGATCAAGAGTCACATGCTCTTCTGACTGAGCCAACCAAGGTATTCCCACCTGAAACTAACTTAATACTGTATGTCAAAGACACTTCAATTAAAAAAAAAAAAAAGAATAGACCCAAAGGCATAAAAGAATTTAGCATAGGGGGTGCCTGGGTGGCTCAGCTAGTTAAGCATTTGACTTCAGCTTAAGGTCATGATCTCAGGGCCTAGGATCAAGCCTGCATTGGACTCCACACTAGGCTGGGAGGCTGCTGCTTGTCCCTTTCCAACCACCCCCCTCCCGCCCCCACACTTGTGCCCTCTCTCTCTCAAATAAATAAAACCTTGGGAAAAAAGGGGATTTAGCATACAAAAGCCTCCTAGATCAGTGGAAGTAAAGACAGATTTGGGGCCAAAGAGTACCTACCTAGAAAAGGTTCTTGGGGGACGCCTGGGAGGCTCAGCCGTTTCAGCATCTGCCTTTGGTTCAGGGTGTGATCCCGTGGTCCCAGGATTGAATCCCACGTCGGGCTCCCTGCATGGAGCCTGCTTCTTCTCCCTCTGCCTATGTGTCTTTGCTTCTCTCTGTGTCAGTCATGAATAAATAAACAAAATCTTTAAAAAAAAAAAAAGGTTCTTGGTTCTACACACAATAAGCCAGGATAAACTCTACATGGATCCAAGAATTGAATGTGCAATGAAGAGAATCATATAACTATTAAAAGAAAGCATGGGCTGATTCTGTTGTAACTGTACAGTAGGAAAAACCTTTCTACCTTTCACTCAAAACCCATCAAACAGGATACATATGAACAGATAAAATTCACCGTATTAAAACAAAAACTCATAAAGTCAGAAGAGCAATGATAAATAGGAAAAAATACTTCCAACTCACAGTAGGCTTACTAAAACAGAGGAAGCTTTAGAAATAATTTCAGTACCACCCAGAGTAAAATATTAACAGTCCACAGAGAAACACAAAACTACCCTAAATATACAAAAAGGTTCCTTACCAACTCAAGGAAAATCCAAACAAAAATTGCACTGTTAGACAATTTCTTACACATCAAGAGTTTCTACTCGTGACCTGCCCCTCTGAGGGGCTTGTATTACCAGTTTATTGTATTAACTTTTTATGTATTAACTATATTCTTGACCCTGTGTTGAATCTGGCTCATCTTTTTTTTTTTTTTAAAGATTTATTTAGGGGTGCCTGCGTGGCTCGGTTAAGCATCTGCCTTTGGCTCACGTCATGATCTCAAGGTCCTGGAATCAAGCCTGCTACACTGGGCTCCCTGCTCAGTGGAGACCCTACTTCTCCCTCTCCCTCTGCTGCTCCCCCTGGCTTGTACTTGCTTGCTCTCTCTCTTAAATATATAAATATTTAAAAATAAAGTAATTGAAATAAATTTCAAAAGACTTATTTGAGAACACAAGCAGGAGGGGGAGAGGGAAAGAGAAGCTCAAGCAGACTCTGCACTGAGCATGGAGCCCAACATGGGGTTCAATCTGACCACAAGATCATGACCTCAGCTGAAACCAAGGGTTGGATGCTTAACTGATTGTGCGACTCAGGGGCTCCAAATCTGGCTCATCTTACATGGTCTCAAGTCATCACTTGTTATTTTCTTGCAAGGATTTGTCCTACACGTGCAGAGAGTCAAATGCCTTCTCACAGGATGATGTTTTTACACAAAGTGTGGAGCCAATCTCTTTGAATACTTAAAATGCGTGCCATCCCTTATGTGAAAGTCCCTAACTCTTAAATTTCAATTGCTATTTCATGCCATCAAATCTTCTTTGCAGAACTTATGTGAGGTGTTAAATTTTGGAAATAAGACCAAACATTTGCCTCAATATCAGTAATAAGAAACACAAGCACACACTATCATCCAGAAATATCCAACATAAATGTGTTTTCTTTCCTTCTAAACTTTTCTGTCTATATCTAATTGGTTCACTTCATACGTATTTTTTTTTTTCCCCCGGGTGTCCCCTGCTTCTCAAAAGTTTGGGTTACACCATTTCACTTTTATGAAAGACCAACATCAGTACGGTAACAGCTTTCTTTGCAAAAGTAACAAATCTTGGATTTTCTTCAATTAGCAAAACCAGGTACTACTATTGTTCTTAAAAGGGATGTGGCCTAACAGTAACTGTCAAACTTTTGAAAGTGTGGGACCCTCTTAGCTTTATGCCATTTCAGCTTAAGATAGGTTTCACAGGAATTTCTTTAATTTCTGATAGGAAAAACCTGTATTGCCATTAGTCTTCATTACCTTTGATAACCTGAAATTGCTTAAGAAGCTTGTTTCTTTCAGATCCTCCTATTGCACAGAAAACTGTAAAAAGATGAAAATGTAAACCACCAGTAATCGTATTGCTTGAGGAAAGCCCCTGAAAATTTGGGGGCCTAGTTAAATGCATTTGTGGAAATAGCTATTATTTTAGGTCAAAAATTCATTACTAACATCTGTGCTGTTTGATAATCATCAACTTTTCCAAAAAATAGTGTTTAAAAATCATAACTTAGGGATGCCTGGGTGGCTCAGGGGTTGAGCATCTGCCTTTGGCTGAAGTCGTTGATCCCGGGGTCCTGGGATCGAGTCCCACATCCGGTTCACTGCAGGGAGCCTGCTTCTCCCTCTGCCTAGGTCTCTGCCTGCCTCTCTGTCTCATGAATAAATAAAATCCTTAAAAAAAGACATAACTTAAATTTCTATTTTGTCTTTAAAAAGAATAGAGATATGGTTAGAAAATGGTCTGAAAGAGCCTCCTCAAAATTCTACTCCCTTGGAGAAAACACAATCAACAGCATGGCTCTTCCACCTGCTTTATTTTTGTTCATGAATGGCCAATGAGATACGTGTATCTGGATAGGTATGTGACACATAAACACATGTGTATAAAGCAAACTTTGTCCTTAGTTCATTTCTATAAATATAATTATGTAACCTTTTTGTTTTTCAGATTTCACCAGGGTCTGAATAAGGTGTGACATCTGTCATAAATAAACATGGACAGAATGGATTTGTGGGAGTTCTGATACTACAGAGTAGGAATCATTTAATGAATGAAATACAGTAAGGTCATAGAACTAACAGAAAGCTATTAAAAGTTTTAAATATACAGGAATATAAGAGGCTGGATTCCGCTCAAAAATTACTAGAACTGATACAGGAATTCAGCAAGTCGCAGGATATAAAAATCAATGCACGGAAGTCAGTTGCATTTCTATACACTAACAATGAGGCAGAAGAAAGAGAAATCAAGGAATCTATCCCATTTACAATTGCACCAAAAACCAGAAGATACCTAGGAATAAACCTAACCAAAGACGTTAAAGATCTGTACTCTGAAAACTATAGCATACTTATGAAAGAAATCGGAGAAGACATAGAGAAATGGAAAAATATTCTATGCTCATGGATTCAAAGAACAAATATTGTTAAAATGTCTATGCTACCCAAAGCAACCTACACATTCAATGCAATCCTTATCAAAATACCATCAATGTTTTTCACAGAGCTGGAACAATCCTATAATCTATATGGAACCACAAAAGACCCCGAATAGCCAAAGGAATCTTAAGAAAGAAAATCATCAAGCTATATTACAAAGCTGTGATCATCAAGACAGTATGGTACTGGCCCCAAATCAGACACATTGATCAATGGAACAGAATAGAGAATCCAGAAATGGACCCTCAACTCTCTGGTCAACTAATCTGACAAAGCAGTAAAGACTATCCAATGGAAAAAGGACAATCCCTTCAACAACTGGTGTTGGAAAAATTGGACAGTCACATTCAGAAGAATGAAACTGGGCCAATTTCTTATGCCATACACAAAAATAAATTCAAAATGGATGAAAGACCTAAATGTGAGACAGGAATCCATCGAAATCCTGGAAGAGAACACAGGCAGAAACTTCTTTGACCTTGGCCTCAGCAACTTCTCACTAGACTCATTTTCTTTTTTTTTTTTTTTTATAAATTAATTTTTATTGGTGTTCAATTTACCAACATACAGAATAACACCCAGTGCTCATCCCGTCAAGTGTCCCCCTCCGTGCCCGTCACCCATTCACCCCCACCCCCCGCCCTCCTCCCCTTCCACCACCCCTAGTTCATTTCCCAGAGTTAGAAGTCTTTATGTTCTGTCTCCCTTTCTGATATTTCTCACACATTTCTTCTCCCTTCCCTTATATTCCCCTTCACTATTATTCATATTCCCCAAATGAATGAGAACATACACTGTTTGTCCTTCTCCGATTGACTTACTTCACTCAGCATAATACCTTCCAGTTCCATCCACGTTGAAGCAAATGGTGGGTATTTGTCGTTTCTAATGGCTGAGTAATATTCCATTGTATACATAAACCACATCTTCTTTATCCATTCATCTTTCGATGGGCACTGAGGCTCCTTCCACAGTTTGGCTATTGTGGACATGGCTGCTAGAAACATCGGGGTGCAGGTGCCCCGGCGTTTCATTGCATCTGAATCTTCGGGGTAAATCCCTAACAGTGCAATTGCTGGGTCGTAGGGCAGGTCTATTTTTAATTCTTTGAGGAACCTCCACACAGTTTTCCAGAGTGGCTGCACCAGTTCACATTCCCACCAACAGTGTAAGGCAAGGGAAACCAAAGCAAAAATGAACTACGGGGACTTCACCAAAATAAAAGCTTCCGCTCAGTGAAGAAATCAACAAAACTAAAAAGCAAACTACAGAATGGGAGAAGATATTTACAAATGTCTTATTAGATAAAGGGTTAGTATCCAAAATCTATAAAGAACTTATCAAACGCAACACTCCAAAACAAATAATCTAGTTAAGAAATGGGCAGAAAACACGAATAGACATTTTTCCAAAGAAAACATCCAGATTGTTAACAGACACATGAGAAGATGTTCAACATCATTCATCATCCAGAAATTACAAATCAGGTGCCTGGGTGGCTCAGATTAAGCATCTGCCTTTGGCTCAAGTCATGATCCCAGGGTCCTGGGATAGAGTGCTGCACAGGGCTCCCTGCTCAGCGGGGAGCCTGCTTCGCCCCCTGGGGCTCCCCCTGCTTGTGTTCTCTCGATCTCTGTCAAATAAATAAATAATTTTTTTTTATAAAAAAGGAAAATACAAAACAAAACTACAATGATACCACCTCCCATCTGTCAGAATGGCTAAAATTAACAAGACAGGGAACAACATATGTTGGAGAGGATGCAGAGAAAGGGGAACCTTCTTTAACTGTTGGTGGGAATGCAAACTGGTGCAGCCACTCTGGAAAACAGTATGGAGGTTCCCCAAGAAGTTAAAAATAGTGCTACCCTACAACCCAACAATTGCACTACCAGGTATTTACCCAAAGGATACAAACATAGTGATTCGAAGGGGCCCCTCACCCTAATGTTTATAGCAGCAATGCCCACAATAGGCAAACTGTGGAAAGAGCTCAGATGTCTTTTGACAGATGAATAAAGAAAATGGAATATTGCTCAGCCATCAAAAGGGATGAAATCTTGCCATCTGCAACATGGATGGGACTAGAGGGTACACTTAATAAATCAGAGGAGGACAAATACCATATAATTTCACTCATGTGGAATTTAAGAAACAAAACATATAAACATAGGGGAAGGGAAGGAAAAATAAAAGAAGACAAAAATAGGGAGACAAACCATAAGAGGATCTTAACTATAGTAAACTAAGGGTTGCTTGGAGGGGAGGTGAGTGGGGATCTAGGGTAACTGGGTGATGGGCATTAGGAGGGCATGAGATTGAATGAGTACTGGATGTTATATAGAACTCAAGAATCACTAAAATCACCTCTGAAACTAATAATACACTATGTCAGTGAAATTGAATTTAAATTAAAAGAGACTAGATTCTTTCACTTAGGTCATTTTACCTCTTCAAATTTAGCCCCCCTGCTAAGTTATACATCAGGAGGAGCACAAACTACTTGTGAAAATTAACCCTGGTCTCACCAAGTCCCATCATGGATGACATCTCCTCATATTCTCTTGCGACCTATTATGTGAACCTAATGGTTTTACTTAAACTATTTACTTTTTTTAATTTAAATTCAATTAACACACAGTATATTTTTAGTTTCAAAAGTAGAGGTCAGTGATTCATCAGTACCACGTAATACCCAGTGCTTGTTACCTCACCCAATTATCCCATCCCCCTTCGCTCCAGCAACCCTCAGTTTGTTTCCTATGACTATACTATATGTTGGCAAATCGAACTCCAATAAAAAAATTTAAAAAAAAACAAGAGTCTCTTATAGTTTGTCTCCCTCCCTGATTTAAACAACTTACAGGACGCAATAGTTTCCCAGGCCAGTCACTGGCACCGGGTTTCTCGCAAGATTTTCAGGAAAGTTTGTCAGAAATGAGTAGAGAGGATTGAGTCCAACACGGCCAACAAGGACATCTATTCGTCTCTCATTCCCTAGAAGCAGCATGTTTCTTAATACGATTTTTATGTTTTTTTTTTTTTAATCAGAGTTCGACTTGCCAACATAGAGTATAACACGAGAAGTTACTTCTCTCAAGATACGTTCCGAGGAGCCCTCCATCCAAACCGACCAAGCCGAACCTCCCGCGGCCACGCAAATGGAGAGGAAGGACAGGGGAGAGAGAAGGGATCCAGGGGACCCCCCCGCAGCCACAGGGAATCGCTCCCGGGCCCTCGGCCGGCCGGGGGGGGGGGCGTCCGTCCGGGAGAGCTGCTACCGGGCTCTCCCGCGGCCGCGCCAGGGCGCACAACTTAGAACTTAGGCGGCGGTCCGTTCCCGGCGCCCACACCCGACCGGCCTCGCCGAAATGCCAGTCCCCGCGGCCGCCAGCACCGGCCGAGGTCGCGCGCCGGGCACAGGCTGCCAGCACGCTGGGGGACCGGGAAGGCCCCCGGGCTCGGAAGGGCCGCCCAAGCCCGGCCCCCAGCCCCGGGGCCCCTCGCGGCCGAGGAAGGGAAAGGAAAGGCAGCGGGACAGAGGCCGAAGGACCCACCTGGCAGAGGCCGCGCGCCGGAGGGACAGAGCCCGGGAGTTGGGACGCTCGCGCGGGGTCGCACGGTCTGATTGGGCCCCGGGCCACCTCTGCCGCAAAGCAGCGCCCTGGTCGCTCGGGCAGGCCACAGCCCCCCCCCCAGCGCCAGCGGCTCCCACTCCCCGGAGCGGGTAGGGGATGAAGGTCCGGGGGGAGGGGTAAGAATCCGGGTTCCTCGGCGTTGGCCCCGCCCAAGGGAGTGGAGGGGCAGGCTTAGGAAGGTTCCCGGGCGCTTGGAAGGGGCGGAGAGAGGTGGGCGTGGGAAGGTAAGAGCCAAAAGCCGTTTTTTGCATTTGCTCTGGAAAATCAATTTGTCCTTCTTGTAGGGTCCGTGCCGGCAAAATGATGAATGTGCTGAAACAAAATTTACCGTTCAACGGTCCCAAAACCATTTAGAGGGAAAAGAAGTTTAAACAAATACACTTCCAAACGTTGTTACAAGTTTGCATCATTCATATGCATGAAGTTATCAAAACTTTTATTGCTTCCTCCCCAGATGAGTGTTGGGATCCGAAAAAATGCAGGCACTCCTTCCTCCCCATCGCCTCCCTCCCGCTCTTTGCCGAGGACCTGCTAGGGAGTCGGCGCTCTTGCATAACTACTGCACACTGCCTAGGTGGATAGGGATGTCCTGGGTCCGAAGGAATCACAGCGACTGGCAGGTTTCTCCTGCCTGGCCGGTATATTTATCGATTTCTTCCTAACTGTTGAAAGAGGAACATGTTGGTCTGGCAAAATAATGCTCCCATAATGGAGACGCGTGTAGATTATGAGAGGAAAAGGAACCTAACAGGTGACGCTGCCACTCGAGATGAGGGGTATTAATTAGTCCTGTATCCTCCCAGCAAGTTCTAATCTAAGGAGAGAGAGAAATGCAAATAAAAACAACTGTCTAGTGGCATCTGCGTGGCACGATGGGTTAAGCATCTGCCTTGGGCTCAGGTCTTGATGCCAGAGTTCTGAGATCAAGACCCCCTAGGGCTCCCTGCTCAGTTGGGAGCCTGCTTCTCCTCTCCTTTTTTGCTCCCCCCCCCCCTTGAGCACACGTGCTCTCTCTCTCTCAAATAACATCTTAAAATAAGAAAAACCCAACAATTGTCTTAGGAGCTCCCTAGGCCTATGGGTAACCACCAGCTATTTGGTTACTCAACAGTTGACTGAAGATATTTTTGTTAACTCTTCTTATTTCCATTGACAAATGCAGCCTTTTCTTATTATTTTTTTTAAATCTTCACAAATACAGGAATACAGACATACTTTAAGGGAGAGCTGAAGTCACCCCTGCCCACACCTGTATTGTCCCTTCAAAGATCACCTGCTGTCCTGCTACTCCCAGCCTGGCTCAGGCTCTGACTCCCAGACCCTTTTTCTCACCCATTTCCCAGTTGTTGGGGCAGAAGTGGTGGGAATTTCTAAGGCAGAAGGAAGGAAGACAATGAAGACCCTGAGGGTCTTTGTCCTGGTGGGGCAGCTGCCTTTTTGCATTTCAGGTCAACAGGAAATCTCATAAAACCCAGCTGCCTTCCACTCCCAGGGGGTGCAGGGAGGAGTTAATTCCCTGCCACTCCTTCCCACCAGGTAGAGTGGAAGGTGAAAGAGCTTCCACTTCCTCCCCCGGTGGAATTACCTGACCTACCCCTGGGCTCTGGATCTCAGCTGCAGCTCCGGATTCCTCCCTGTGTTTCTTGTCCTTCACTTTAGGGAGTGGTGGCCATTTCCTCACTCAGATGCACAAGTCAAAGCGTTTTCTTCTCTCCCCATTCCCTGGACAGACACAGATTCAGTAACTATTACCTACTCATTGTACCAGGGAACCGAGGTCTAAATGGCTTTGCCATTGTGAACCAGTGTTGCAGAGGATGTATTCACACACGGGGCTCTCATGCTGCATATCTATTGGTCCCTCCATGCTAATGGCCAAATAAGCACAAGAAAAGATGTCCAATATCATTTAGTCATTAGGGAAATAAAACTGAAAACCACACGGTGATACCACTTCCTACTTACCAAGACGGCTATATTAAAGACGAAATGGAGGGGATCCCTGGGTGGCTCAGCGATTTAGCGCCTGCCTTCAGCCCAGGGCATGATCCTGTTGACCCGGGATCAAGTCCCACATCCGGCTCCCTGCATGGAGCCTGCTCCTCCCTCTGCCTGGGTCTCTGCCTCTCTCTCTCTCTCTCTCTCTCCCTCCCTCCCTCTCTGTCTCTATGAATAAATAAAATATTTAAAAATAAATAAATAAAGATAAAAATAAACACCTTCTTGGCTTTGTTTTGCTCATGCTATAAAATGTTGTAAAACCTTGAATAAAGCTGGCACTGCTTGGACATCATCTACTGTGTCCCTCCTGTTCCCATCTCTTTACTTTTATTTTCCTCATCCCCTTATCCTCAGGACCCTGATCGTGTTGCCGCAGCCCATGCAACAATAAACAAAATATTGTAAAAACTGTAAAAAAAAAAAAAAAAGAGAGAAACGTTTATTGGAGATCCCTGGGTGGCTCAGCGGTTTAGCGCCCACCTTCGGCCCAGGGCGTGATCCTGGAGTCCAGGTATTGGGTTCCACGTAGGGCTCCCTGCATGGAGCCTGCTTCTCCCTCTTTTAAATATTTAAATAAAATATTTAAAAAAGAAACGTTTATTTACTATGTGGGAGCTTTTAGATGAAGAGGCTCCCTAAAGAATTTGAGATAAGGGTTTATATGCCAACTTCACAAGGGAGGGGTGCACTTCAAAAGATGGAAAATTCTTTTTTTTTTTAATTTATTTATGATAGTCACAGAGAGAGAGAGAGAGAGAGGCAGAGACACAGGCAGAGGGAGAAGCAGGCTCCACGCACCGGGAGCCCGACGTGGGATTCGATCCCGGGTCTCCAGGATCGCGCCCTGGGCCAAAGGCAGGCGCCAAACCGCTGCGCCACCCAGGGATCCAAGATGGAAAATTCTTATGAGGTTTGCTTATGCAATCTTTTGGAAGGTTCTAATGCTCCAGATCAGGCCTCCCTAATTAGAGAACCCCATGAATGGGGGAGGGGAGGTTGTGGCAGCTATCCCTTATAAAACTCTGCTTTAGCCAGATAAGATGAATTTATTTATTTATTCAGATAAGAGGAATTTTTTAAGACTTTATTTATGCACAAGAGACATAGAGACAGAGACAGGCAGAGAGAGAAGCAGGCTCCATGCAGGGAGCCCGATGTGGGACTTGATCCCCTGGTCTCCAGGGTCAGGCCCTAGGCTGAAGGCGGCACTAAACCGCTGAGCCACCCAGATATGAGGAATTATATAAGGCTTCTGCAACTCTTGTATCTCAGGTGTTTTCACTTTGAAGCTATCTTTATACCATTCAGGTGGGTTATCAGTCCCATCAAGAGAATGAGGAATGACTGCTACTAAGTATGGACTTTCCTTTTGGGGTGATGAAAATGTCCTAAAATTTATTATGATGATTGCTGCACAATTTTCTGTGTATTCTAAAAAACAGTGACTGGTACACTTTAATGTGGCAAATTACATGTTATGCAAATGGCATATCAATAAAAAAAATGTAAACCAGGGGATCCCTGGGTGGCTCAGCGGTTGAGCATCTGCCTTTGGCCCAGGGTGTGATCCTGGAGTTTCAGGATCCAGTCCCACATCGGGCTCGCTGCATGGAGCCTGCTTCTCCCTCTGCCTGAGTCTCTGCCTCTCTCTGTGTGTCTCTCATGAATAAATAAATAAAATCTTTTTAAAAAATGTAAACCAGCACATAAACTCAATAAGATATAGGTGAAAGATTGGTGGAAAATTTTACAGTGTGGGTGAATTAAGATAAGAATACTGCAATCCTGAACTTTATGGTCAACTAATATTCGACAAAGGAGGAAAGACTATCCACTGGAAGAAAGACAGTCTCTTCAATAAATGGTGCTGGGAAAATTGGTCATCCACATGCAGAAGAATGAAACTAGACCACTCTCTTGCACCATACACAAAGATAAACTCAAAATGGATGAAAGATTTAAATGTGAGACAAGACACCATCAAAATCCTAGAGGAGAACACAGGCAACACCCTTTTTGAACTTGGCCACAGTAACTTCTTGCAAGATACATCCACGAAGGCAAAAGAAACAAAAGCAAAAATGAACTATTGGGACTTCATCAAGATAAGAAGCTTTTGCACAGCAAAGGATACAGTCAACAAAACTCAAAGACAACCTACAGAATGGGAGAAGATATTTGCAAATAACATATCAGATAAAGGGCTAGTTTCCAAAATCTATAAAGAACTTATTAAACTCAACACCAAAGAAACAAACAATCCAATCATGAAATGGGCAAAAGACATGAAGAGAAATCTCACAGAGGAAGACATAGACATGGCCAACATGCACATGAGAAAATGCTCTGCATCACTTGCCATCAGGGAAATACAAATCAAAACCACAATGAGATACCACCTCACACCAGTGAGAATGGGGAAAATTAACAAGGCAGGAAACAACAAATGTTGGAGAGGATGCGGAGAAAAGGGAACCCTCTTACACTGTTGGTGGGAATGTGAACTGGTGCAGCCACTCTGGAAAACTGTGTGGAGGTTCCTCAAAGAATTAAAAATAGACCTGCCCTACGACCCAGCAATTGCACTGTTAGGGATTTACCCCGAAGATTCAGATGCAATGAAACGCCGGGGCACCTGCACCCCGATGTTTCTAGCAGCCATGTCCACAATAGCCAAACTGTGGAAGGAGCCTCGGTGCCCATCGAAAGATGAATGGATAAAGAAGATGTGGTTTATGTATACAATGGAATATTACTCAGCCATTAGAAACAACAAATACCCACCATTTGCTTCAACGTGGATGGAACTGGAGGGTATTATGCTGAGTGAAGTAAGTCAATCGGAGAAGGACAAACAGTGTATGTTCTCACTTATTTGGGGAATATGAATAATAGTGAAGGGGAATATAAGGGAAGGGAGAAGAAATGTGTGGGAGATATCAGAAAGGGACACAGAACATAAAGACTTCTAACTCTGGGAAATGAACTAGGGGTGGTGGAAGGGGAGGAGGGCGGGGGGTGGGGGTGAATGGGTGACGGGCACGGAGGGGGACACTTGACGGGATGAGCACTGGGTGTTATTCTGTATGTTGGTAAATTGAACACCAATAAAAATTAATTTATAAAAAAAAAAAAAGAATACTGCAATCCACTGATCAGTGTTCACATCACCAAAAATGTGAGCAACAGATATCATGTGTGTTGTGATATAATGTAGTAGTAGTACAAAGTGTTGACTATAATAAAATGTTCTTGCTAAAGTAATTGACCCTAAATCTAACCAAGTTCATAGATGTCACTACAGGAAATTCTATTTCTCATGGAACATGGCCAGCACAAAAATGTATACAGAAAAATCTAGAATATGAGTAATTCTATAGGACAAATAATTCAGTCTTTTCATCAAACACATGGCAAAAAAACAAAGGGGTGGGGGTGGTTATCCATTTAAAAAGAGGATTAAACCATATTTCAGCTAATGCCATGTATGACCGTTGTTTGCATCCCAGTAAGAACAAATCAAATTTAAAAGACACATTCAGGTCCAACGGGTTCATTGCAGATGGATGTTTTCATGTAGCATCAGAGAGTAACTGTAATTTTTGTTAGATATAATGATGGTATTTTGATTATGTTTTTATAAAGCCCTATTTGTTAGAGTTTGTGGTCAGAGGAAATACCTTCCTTGAATTTATGCATGAAGACATATGAATCTGGAATATGCTTTAAAATATGTGAGCAAAAAATTAAATAAAACATAATTGGCAAAATATTGGTGTTTGTTGAAGCTGGTTGATACGTACAATATTTGTTGTATTGTTATATCTGCTTTGTTTGAAATGATCCATTTTTTTAAAAGATTTTATTTATTTGGGGGATGCCTGGGTGGCTCAGTTATTGAGTGTCTGCCTTTGGCTCAGGGCCTGATCCCAGGGTCCCAGGATGGAGTCCCCGCAACGGGATCTCTGCATGGAGCCTGCTTCTCCCTCTACCTGTGTCTCTTCCTCTCTCTCTGTGTCTCTCATGAATAAATAAATAAAATATTTAAAAATAAATCTAAAAAGGTATACAAAAACAACTATACCAACCAAAACTGCTGAATTATCATATTTTGAGTATGTCATTGAGATATATGGATAAAATACCGAAATGAAAGTGTTGATTATGGTTATATTTACAGATCTGTAATTGGTTACATTTCTAATTAGGACTGAAGACAGGGGGCAGCCTGGGTGGCTCAGTGGTTCAGCGCCGCCTTTGGCCCAGGTCGTGGTCCTGAAGACCCCGGATCCAGTCCCACGTCAGGCACCCTGCATGGAGCCTGCTTCTCTCTCTGCCTGTGTCTCTACCTCTCTCTTTCTCTCTCTCTCTCTCTCTGTATCTCTCATGAATAAATAAATGAATTTAAAAAAAAAAAGGATTGAAGACAGGTGATTTTTTTAAATTTGTTTTTAAGTTTTAAGTAAACTCCACTCTACACATGGGACTTGAACTCACAACCTCAAGATCAAGAGTCACATGGTCCACTGAGCCAGTCAGGCACCCCCAGATGATTTTAAGTACAGTAGTCCCTTATTATCAACAATTTCATTTTCCACAGTTTGTTACCCACAGACAATTGTAGTTCAGAAGCAGATGTTCCTTCTGACATAGTGTAAGAAGATCAATAGTAGCCTAACGCTATGTCACAATGCCTACTGTCATTCCTCACACTTCATCTTATCAGGTAGGCATTTTATCATCTCACAACATCATAGGAAGAGGAAGAATGAGTATAGTACAATAAGGTATTTTGAGAGAGACCACATTCACATAACTTTTATTACAGTACATTTTTATAATGGTTCTATTTAATTCTTTTCTGTTTTGTTTTTCTTTTTTCTTTTTAATTTTTATTTATCCATGATAGTCACAAAGAGAGAAAGAGAGAGAGAGAGAGGCAGAGACACAGGCAGAGGGAGAAGCAGGCTCCATGCACCGGGAGCCCGACGTGGGATTCGATCCAGGGTCTCCAAGATCGCGCCCTGGGCCAAAGGCAGGTGCCAAACCGCTGCGCCACCCAGGGATCCCATGCTTTTTTTGTTCTATTTAATTCTTATTGTTAATCATCTCCTACTGTAACTAGTTTATAAATTAAACTTTCTCATAGATATGTATGTCCAGGAAAAAAACATGGCATATACAGGATTTGGTACTATCCATGGTTTCAAGCATCGACTGGGGGTCCTGGATCATGTCTCCTGCAGATAAGGGAGGGGGGACTACTCTATTATGGAAATATTCAAGGGCTTAATTGAAGTGAATGGTATCTAATGGGTCCTTGTATTAAAATGTAAATATATGGAAGGAAATTCTGAAGAACACACACTATATTGTTAACAGTTCACCACTAGGAATGGCATGAACATTAGGGCAGAAGGTCAAGATGACTCATTTTTGCTGAGCATATACTATGTGCCAGACACTGTTCTTAACGCTTGAAATACAGCCATGAAAGAGACAAGGAAAAAAGTTCCAGCTCACATGGGGCTCACATTCTAGTGGGAGAGAATGAAAAAATAAGATTGATGAGACTCATATATATATATACTATGACGGATAATGATCCGTCCTATGCAGCACACAAAGGCAGGGGACGGGAGTCAGCCACAGGGAGGCTGGGGGACCTGCACTTTCGGTAGGTTGTACAGTGAAGGCCTCACTGACAAGGTGACATAATACCTGAAGGAAGTAGGGGGAGAGCCCCGTGGAGATCTGGGGATGAAAGTTGCAACAAGAGGGAATATCCTGTACCTCTTTCTACTGTTACTCTGTTAAATCTTTTCAGCCACTGGCCCACAGTCATTTTCCCACCAGTTTTGACGCAACAGGTGCCGTGTTGTACTTTGGCAGGATGCAAGCAGTCAGGTTTAGGGCCAGGATTACCTTGATGGTTTACATAATCAAGATATGGTTCAAGACCTTTGCCACTTTGAATAAATGGAGGCTCTAGCCACGTGTACTAAGCATGTATGCTTCCATAAATTGGATCTTGAATACATGTATAAATTGTTCCTTGCTTAGCATCTTAAGGGACTCAGTCCACTTTTATACAGGCTGTTCACAGCTGCTTGAGTGACAGTGCTGTACAAAATCCAAACTGTCCCTTGCCACCTAGCTCCAGGATACTCATCCCTCATTGGAATCATTAAGTAGTGAGTGGGGAACATTTCTATATCCGTGGATGTAGAGCTAACAGGATATTTCTTTCATTAACCTCAGGGACAGTAGCTTAAGTAAGCAGAAAGGCTGATCAGTATCTTTGGCCACTGAATCCCAGCAAATCACAGTGTGAAGTCACTAAATGGTCACAGTTGATTACATCACAATGGGTTTGCAGCATATAAAGCCCAGACCATCTTTAGGCCTAGGC